>NW_009624784.1:19869-47866 GCF_000690535.1 Cariama cristata | reverse complement strand
CCCGCCCGAGCCATCCCCCCGCCTTGGGGCCTGCTTGATTGCTGGTGCTGGGCCTTCGCTCTGGGTAGACGTCCGTGAGGAGAGCGGAGGGGTGGCGGGGCTGGGAGGCCTTCTTCGAGGACGATTTTCATAGTCTTTAGACCTGGCGTGTGGGGAAACGCTCCCTGTTGTCCGCTGAGGTGCTGGAAGTGATAGGGCCGTGGTGCCGTACCGCGGTGTCCCGGCGGCAGTGAGCTCAGGGCAAGGTGACTTGAGCAGCAGAAATAGGAATAAGTTCGTGGGCCGTAAGTTTAACATTATTGGCCGTGAGTTGCCGCTGGTGATCCTTTCGCAGAAAGTATCTGCTTTTCTTTATTTTTGTTTGGATCCCTGGCCGTATTTTTTGCAGGATTTTCTGCCGAGGGATATTACTTTAGCAAGCAGAAGTGGACGTTGGGATATTATTTTGGTGATTTTGGTCGGCTTTTTGCAGTCAGTTGTGCTTTCTGGTCACTGTGGGTAAATAAGTTTGAATTAAATGAATTGAACATGTCCAGGGTAATGTATATTAACAACTGTTATAACGGCCTGTCACTGTATGCGGAAGCTGAAGTGATCCGCATGTTTTCTGTGAGATTATATGAGTCACTCCTCACAAAAATGGTCCATTTAAGAAATAAAATCAAAGTTTAGGTGTAGAAGATTGTTGTTTGGTGGTTAGTGCAGATAATAGCAGTGTTATAAAAAAGGTAAAGGGTCACTGTAGTGTTGTGGTTTAGTTTACATTGTTTTGGATTTGTATGGAATACATTTCATGTAGACTGTTTCTGCAGGACAGAAGTCCATATAATGTCTTTGTCAGAGAGGTGAAAGTTTGCTGTCTCTAATATTTATTGTAACACTGGATCATATGGAAAATTCCCCCTAGACTTTGTTAGAACTGATAAGTAAAATTATTTCTGGTGCTTGATTCTTAGCAGTATTATTGTAAGACGGATAGGATAGGATAGGATCAGGTTGTGTTGAAACAGATGGGAGCTGCCACCGTGGATGAGCAGTGAAACTGAAATGTTTACTGTTGTCATCTATAAATTTCTACTCATATAATAATTTATCCAGATGGGCTTGAATTTTTCTTTTTTTTAAATCACTGGCAGTGGCTAAGTCATGAGTAGCAGACAAGAAATGTTTTTATGTTTTGTATTTTAATTTGCTTTTAATTTTCTGTCCTATGAAGGGAATGATTCTGAATAGCAGGTGTTAATGCACAGTTTTTGGTAATTGAACTTATTTCTACTGTAAATGTGATGTTATTTTTATTCTTCTTTTGGGAGAGAAATGCTATTTCATTGCTTAAAAAAAAGTGGAAATAAATTTTGCATACCTTTTAGTTGGAAATCGTCTGGTCTTATCTCCTCTGTTTGCCAAATCAGATTTTTGCTTGGACCCTTCCTTGAACAGATCTAACGCTCATGGCCAGCAGAGGAAAAATGGCCTCCCCAGGTTACTTTCGTGCTGTTTCAGGTGAGTTAAATTTGTTCATGGAAGGATCCAACACGCCCCAGAGTCAACAAAAGATGAGTTGCAGGAGAGCCCACTTGGGAGTGTCTGTAATGAAAAGGACTCATTTGGACCGTCCCCCTTCAGCAATGATGAACTGTAAGAAATCTGTCCTCTACTGTTTTTCTGTTTCTTATTTTGTGCTTTTCCTGATGCTTATCTTGATCTGTCTGAGATAATTTAGCTTGTCAGGTTGAACACAGTGACAGTTCAGTGAGTGGAATCATCTGGTGGAAGTCAGTTGAGCAGTATACCCGATGCAAGTGAGAGATGGGGACTGTATGTTCAGATTGCCCTTTTTGTATCACCAGGCTGCTGAATAAATCTGGAAATTTATTTTAAAATAAATCGGATAGATGTATCTACAGAAGGGGGGGTGGGGGAACCTCATCCTGCTCCAGTCTTTTGCTTACTTGTTTAAGATTCCAAGTATAAATCAGGCCCACCTAACCCAGAGGGGACTTATCAGAGAGTATGTGTCAGATTTGCTTATTCCATTAAATTTTCCTTATCTTTTTGTTTGTTTCTGAACCAGTTGATATGCGAGTCTTTTTGCAGCTCTGAATGCTACTGCAGCAGCTAGGTTAAATGTAATTTATTCAAGTATGCTGTTGCCTCACCAAAAGGGAAACAAAGCTAAGGTTCAGTATGTGTGATCTGAGATAGATCATATGTTTAATAGTGTAATCATAGTGTACCTCTTTTTCATCAGTCTCCAGTAAAAAAATCTTGTACTCTGAACTTGCATAGTCTTCTGTAGGGAAGTAGAATGCAAGCCAGGAAATTGCAGCCCATGTTTAACAGTTGCACCTCCATGAATCTGACTCTTATGTATCTCATCAGTAAGAACAAGAATTACGATGCAGCTTTGTGTTATATTTAAATGCCCTCTAACTGTAAACTGCCAGGGAAAAGCTTGATCGGCCTCTCTCTGCACCGCTTCTTTTACATCAGCTACAGTAATTGTGCGGTTCAGGGGCTGCTTCTGCATTCCCCTACCACTGAACATGCGGAGAAATGCCAGCAGGATAGCTAGCACACATGTTGACTTCAGATTCAGTAGTATATAGTAGCAATACAATTACAATTCTAACTTCTTTTCTGCTGTGGATTAGGTCCTTTTTTTTATATCAAGCTGTAAAACTTCTCTTGTGGTGCAGCTTGAGATTTTGAGATAGACAAGTTACCAAACTCTGGAGGACTTTTTTTGTTTACTGCTTTCTCCCAATTTCGTCCAGTGCAGGAGTCCTTACCTGCTGCTTTATAACGTTGTACAATACATCTTCTACAGATACTGTCAACTAACTGAATCATTGGAGTTTGCTCTGCTTTCCTTTTCCTGAACATAGAAAACAGAATCATGGAATCATAGTTATACAAAGTGGAAAGAGCTAAGAATTCCAGAGTTTAGGATAAGAAATACAAGATTCCAAAATTAATACATTTTCTATTATTTTTCCCTTTGTTTGCTTAGGCTTAGTTCACACTTTAAAGTGCTTGGAATATAGATCTGCTGTCTTAAAGCTGGTGAATCCTTCTTCTATCAGAATCACCATGTGTCCCCTTTGGCTTCAGGCAAAGTGAAACAGAGTTAGAAATAGTGAAAAATGACCAAGTGTGGTCATTTACTGCTTCTAGCATGAATTTTCTTAAACTTTTGCCTTTTGATCAAGGTGAATTAGTTGTAGTGGGTTTTTTTCATTTTTTCAAAGCGGCTTGGAATTAATTATGCTGCAAATAATACTACTTTCCCCTTCTTCAGTCGGGTGACGTAGTTTATGTTCTTGTTGTTAACTTGCCTTGTTGTGTTTTCTCTACTTGTAGGTGAACCACAAAACTCACCCTCCTAACGCAGCAACGACAACAAAAATAGTGGGGCAGGAGGGGAGATAATTTAAGGTGCAAGTTCTTCAGGATTTTGAGGAGAGAGGTCCCTCCTCTGTGCTTATGGCACTCAGACTATCTTCCAGTCTCATTTTTGTCAAATTTTGTACAGGCTTTGTCAAGGTTTCATTTGTAGGTCAGCTTTCTTGCAAAGCTTGTGACATGAGGAGCCAGCTTGGACCTTATTTGGAGGCCTAAATGCATCCTGTGATGTATTTTAATTTTTTTATGGGCTTTGCTTGAACCTTCCAACTGAAGTTGTGGAAATAAATAAAGAAGATGTTAATTTTTACCTTGTGGCAGATCTGTAACCCTAAAGGAAATGTTTGGGTTTGTAAATACTAGTTCTACTGTAGTTTACATATCCAGACTTTTTATGGTTGTTTTTAACTTTTTTCTTGTTGTTTTGTTTTCAGATGGTGAACTGAACGTTCTGGATGACATTTTGACTGATGCTCCTGACCAAGATGACGAGTTGTATAATCCTGACAGCGAGCAAGATAAAAGTGAGAAAAAGGGTAGGTGATTTTGGTAGTGGATGTCGTGCAGGAATTTAAATGGTAAAAACCATCTCTCTTACTATGGTTAAAGTCTTCTAAGTAGCTTCTCTTCTAAGCTGATTCAAAGAGCGAAAGAGTTCAAGCAGTCTTCGTTTCATGGGCATCTGCTTTTTCACCTGGCTTTCCAAGCAAGCAGTTAAGTAGGTTTCCTTTTGTCTCATAAGCAGTTGCTGAGTCTGACTTGTTGTGAATTCATTTGCTGTTAGAAAATTACTGTCTTTTTTGGTTCAATGAAGTGAAGTGGAAATGGACCAAGGGGGTCCCAAAGTCTGGTTCCACCTCAGTTCTTGATTTGTCTTTAAGCCAATTCCATAAACATTTAATTTAGCATTCCCATATGTTGACATGGAGCGGTTGGAGCGAGTCCAGAAAAGGCCACAAAGATGATCCGAGGGCTGGAGCACCTCTCCTGTGAAGACAGGCTGATAGGGTTGGGGTTTTTCAGCCTGGAGAAGAGAAGGCTCTGGTCAGACCTTAGAGCAGCCTTCCTGTACCTAAAAGGGGCCTACAAGAAAACTGGAGAGGGACATTTGACAAGGGCATGGAGTGACGGGACAAGGGGCAATGGCTCTAAACTGGATTTAGATGAGATATTAGGAAGAAATTCTTCCCGATGAGGGTGGTGAGGCAGTGGCACAGGTTGCCCAGAGAAGCTGTGGCTGCCCCATCCCTGGAAGTGTTCAAGGCCAGGTTGGATGGGGCTGTGAGCAACCTGGTCTCGTGTCCCTGCTCATGGCAGGGGGGTTGGAACTAGGTGGTCTTTAAGGTCCCTTCCAACCAAACCATTCTATGATAAAATTTAGAAAACACTTACCAAACCCTAAAGGGTTGCTCTTTTAGAGTGAAATGTATGTTTTACCACATGAGCTGTTCCTAACAAGCGGTTTTGAGTGTTGTTGCAAAGCTTACAACTGGAAGATGGTACCTCTGACTTCAAGAGGGGAATTAGCCAAAGTAGAGAAAGTAGGAGCCTCTGCAGAGTGTTTGGTTTAGTGTATAACATAACACTAAACTTGATATCTCTTTCTATTTAAGGATCAAAAAGAAAAACTGACAGGATGGAAAACACTGAAAGCAAGAGACAAAAACCTTCTGTGCATTCATCGAGGCAGATGATGCCAAAGCCTCCTAGTTCATCAGTTAGCAATAACAAGAGAATAGTGAGTACAAAAGGAAAACCAATATCAGAATACAAGAATGAGGAGTATCAGAGGTCTGATAGAAACAAGCGCCCAGATGGTGATCGAAAGACGCGCATATCGAGCAGTTCCAGGGAACTTTATAAAGGACAACCAGAAAAAACTTGCCTGAGGAAGAGGGATATTGACAGAAGGGCGAAGTCTTCAACACCAGATGGTTCAGAGGTATTAAATATTTTTGCTGCCTTATAAATAAAGCAATTATGTGAGACTTTTATAAAGCACATTCTCACAGGACTGTGTGTGCATCCTGACAATGTTATATGACTGCTGATTCGCTTTTTCTTTAAACATCAGAGAATCAGGCATGATATGGATAGAAGACCAAGCAGATCCAGCCATTCTTCTAAAGAAGAGGTGAACTCTGAGGAATATTGTTCAGATCACGAGACTGGCAGTAGTGGTTCCTCTGAACAGGGCAATACAGAAAATGAGGAGGAAGGAATGGAAGAAGAGGAAGATGATGAAGGGGAGGAGGATGAAGAGGTGGAAGAAGATGGGGAGGAGGATGAAGAAGAGTATGAACAAGATGAGAGAGATCAGAAGGAAGGAAATGACTATGACACACGAAGTGAAGCCAGCGATTCTGATTCTGAATCTGCCTCTTTCACCGATGGGTCAGTCAGATCGGGGTCTGGTTCAGATGCATCAGGTAGGTAACATCTAGCATGCTAATCTGAAATACCTTGCCATTGAAAGTTTGACTGCTGTTTAAAAACAGCCACTTCCTGACTATGTCAAAAGTAAGCCTTAGTAGTACAAATCAGGAAGATGTTAATTATGAAGTACTATGGGCAAGGAAAAAACGCACTGGAAAGTGGTATTTCCTTACACCAAAACTTGTGAATATCAGGATTACCATGCTGACGATTCATAGTGTTCTTGATTGCTTTGGCCTTGCTGTTCAATGCTTTGAAATGTTAGAATTACTATTTTCTTAGGTAACTAATGGCTTAGTTTCCAATACAATTCATTTTAAGTTGGTGTTGAGCTGTTCTGTATTCATCTAGATGAGTGACCGGATAGACTGGTGTAGTAAAAGCACTGTCTCCCAAGGGAAGGGCAGTTGAATCTTAAGTAGTGGCTGCTTTCAGCATAAGAAACCTAAACCCAAGTTGAAATGATTAGCTATTAGGGCAAACTTAGAGAAATGTTTTAAGCAGAAACTAGAAACAAATGCTTCGCAGTTGTATATTGTAACTGCTCCTAACTTCAAGATGTGAACTGTTAATGAAGTAAATACTTTTGGTTTGGGCTGTTTGTTGTTGTTTTTTGGTTTTGTTTTGTTTTGTTTTTTTAAGAAAGCAGCTTGCAATCCTGTTAAGATTCCTCTTGAGTATCTTTCTTGTCTGAAGTCTGCATAGGTAGTCATCCTGCTTAACATAATGCGTTTTTTAGCTCAGCTCTGCTGGTTGGAATTAGAGAACAGAAAGGTGTAACCTAAAGATGGGTGAAGCTTTAATAACTGTCCTAAAAAGCTCTGTAGTATAACGTAACACTTTTAAGAGTGGAAATAATTGCGTGTGTGCCAGTGTTTTGTTTTCATACCTCTCGCCATTTTGTTGAGCTCTGAGCAAATGAGCCCGTATTGCTGTTGCAACACAGTTTGTGCTCTGTGTTGCAAATTTGGCTGAAGACTGGAGAGAAAAGCTAAACCGCCCTTACTAAAACACCTAGAAGATAAATTCTATCTCTGAACTTTGCGCAAAATTGCTAGATTTGTGGTGTTTGTCTTCGTTTTGTGAATGGAAAGCTTGAGTAATTAGCATTTGCTTCTTTTGTGCGTGATAGTTTTGGGGCAGCAACCACAATTTTCACGTGCAAGCCAAATGCTAGCTTCACTATTACAGATGTTATTTTTCTGTCTCAGTAGTTTTTATCTCAATTTTGCCCGCCACTTGATGTTTATAGTATTGCTTTTATTTGTTATGGGTTTTTTTAGATGAGAAAAAGAAGGAGAGGAAGAGAGCTAGAGGTATCTCTCCAATTGTTTTTGACAGAAGTGGAAGTTCTGCATCAGAATCATACGCAGGTATTCTTTCTTTTTATTGCTTGTCATCCTGACTTGCATCAAATCTTAATGTGTAATCTAAAATAAATGTAACTGGCTGTAGAGATTTCTGGGGTATGTAGCTTTGTATAATTTGGTATTGACTTCTGGCATGTTGTGTGTGGATACCTTTGGGGGGAAGTAGGCTTTCTTGTTACTTTAATGCTATTCTGTTGCTTAAGTGGAATTTTCACTTTTTTTTTTTAAACTTGGAAGATGATGATTCAGTGACTAGTTTTCTGAGTAGGAAATTGTTCCAATACTATTTTAAAAAAAAACAAACCCAAACCAAACAACCCAAAACCAAACCAAACCAAAAAAAAAAACCAAAACAAAACACTCGTGCACATTGAATAGTATTTTTTGTGTGTGTGGGTGCGCGCCAGAAAGCATAATTTGTCATGAATGAAAATTGTATGTGACAAGGCTGTAGAAATTGTATATTATCTCTATTAAGGCTCAATCTGAACAAATGTACTTTGGCTAAACACAGGTTCAGAAAAGAAGCATGAGAAATTATCATCTTCCGTTCGTGCTGTCCAAAAAGGTATCATTTAAATTTGAATTTTTAATGCATGCCCTGTAGCAAGCCATTGTCTCTGTTTATTAAATTATCTGTAAGTAGTAATGTTCCGATATAAATCAGTTTGAGTGCATAATTGTTCTGAGCATAACAAGTGAATCTTGAGCTATTTTTGCATGTGTTGAGAGCGATATGTAAAAAGTTCACTCACTTTACTCCTTGAAGAGGTGGCAAAGCAAAAAATAAAATGCTTATATCTGAAAAGAGACATGTTTCAGCATTCTCTATTGGACTACTTGTGCTGATATGGATGTTACTCGTATTTATCGAAAGATCCTTAAGCAAGGAAATAAGTCCTGTATATCGGAACATCACTGAATCATGCTGATTTTATTTTATTTTTTCTTTACCTGAATATCTAAGTTTTAGTTTTGATTTGGATTCCCCTGGCATTTTGTGCTCTACAGCTTAGACTTTGAGTTTCAAATTGGGTGGTTGACTGTGATAGTACATAGGTAGGAACTGGGTGGGGTACAGTTGAAGGAAACAAACAAATATCTACAGGAAAGCAAGGTTTTTGACAACTGTAAATATTTACAGTTAGGCTTATTTGACACTTTGTTTTTTTCAGACCAAACAAGTAAACTCAAATACATTCTCCAAGATGCAAGATTCTTTCTTATCAAGAGTAATAACCATGAAAATGTATCACTTGCTAAAGCAAAGGTATGTTGAATTTTCTTCAAACTGATCGCTTTGTGTATTTTCAAACACACTCACCTGCCTATAGAAAAGGCATATAGATAGATGCATTCTTTTCTCTGTCACTCAGATCTTGATGGAGACAAGGATGAAAGCTACTGCTCCTTGATTCTTTAAGGGTAACTGTTCTCCTTCCACTGTAACGTAGGCAAGTTTCTAAACCATCAGTCATTTGTCTTGATAAGAGTAGAGTTAAAAAGGGGCCTCAAGGTCCGTTTGCTAACGTCCTAAGCCAGCCTTCATTGGGAATGCTGTGTTGGTATTTTCTCCCTTTCATCAGCACCTATGTTTGTACCGCTGTGCCGTGAAGAGGTTCAGAAGGTTGTTCTGGCTTTCATCTAATGCTATAAAAGTAATTTTTTTCAGTTGATTCAGGGATCTGAAGCCTTATTGCAGAAATATATGCCTGGCAGTGCTGGTGTAAGGGAGTTCTTTGGGAGGGATTCCGGTGCACTGGACTTCAGCTGCTGAGCAATGGCACTAGACCACTGATAGTTTTGTATTTGCATGTGTTATTTGTAACAGCTTGTAGAGAAAATAGCTGATTTGCTGTTACACAATCTACACAGAGTAGGTGATTCTGTTAATGAATATTTTCTAAAATAGAATAGCATTAATATGATTAAATGAATCTTAAAATTCCTGGACAACTTTGGCTTCCCCCCCTGCCCCACCTTTGGGTCTGATCTGCGCAGTGAGCACCATTCTGACTGGTATTTGCTTTAACTCTTTAGAGGAGTATATCCTTTCTGTGCCTCATCTACACTTGCAGCCACAACAGTGCCCTTGTTCCTAAAGTTCTTGAAGTGGATGCTTTGTCTCTCAGTGTATAGGCGTCAGTGCTTTGCCACTGCGCTTCTATGAAACTGGCTTTTGTGGTGCCAATGTAATAAGTTCCTGTAGTTCACAGCAGGGCTTCACAAGGAGCCTAAAGCAATATACATCTGAATAAAGCTAGTAAAAAAACCCAAATAGTTTTCTGGTGACTCTAATGAATTGTCAGAGCCAAGCAAGCACTAATCTGAGCACAGAGTAGGACACGAGAACATACCATCAATAAAAAAACGGAGGAACATTTTCCTTGGTAAATCGTAGATCATACTCTGAGGCTAAAGTTTGAACATATTAAACCAGCATAAGCTTCTCCTCTGGGTTTGCCTGGAGAATGGATTAGGGAGCTGCTCTTGCTGAAAAGTAATACAGCAAACTGGTATTCTACAGCTCAGCTCAGTTGGCACCTTAAAACAGCTGGAGTTCTATTGTGCATGGCCACACAATAGCTGGTGAAACGGAAAAGGTAGGAATTAATAGGTGGGGATGTGGGGGAATGAATAAACTGTTTTGAGTTGTGTTGCCAATTTAAAATATTGGTCTGGTGTCTTTTATGTCTCTGGCCTTTCACTAAAAGAGTTTTAAAGTCTGTAAGCTGTCCTCTACAAATCTAAGAAGGTTGCTGAAGTCTACCTGCCCACTTTTCAGTATATATGCTGCTTGTTTTTTGTAATTTGTGTGTATTATAGAGTACATGAACTCCCAAAGTCACTTAAAACATATATTAAAAATACTAAAGGTAAATGTTTTCATATATCTGTCCATCATTGTAATTACAAATGAAACCTTACAGATAGTCTAAATGCATCTACAGTGTTCAAAAAAAGATTGAAAAGCCAATGTTTTAGAAGTTTTGTCATGGGACAGGCTGAAAATATTTTCTGAAGGAACTGAATTTAGCAATACCTTTCTCTTTCCATTATCTTCTATCCCAGAACACTAGTTTGGTCTTGTTTTCCCCATCTGCATTATACACTTCTTTTAGCTAAGTCACTTGAGATGAACTCTTATTTTGGTGGTGGGGTGGGGATTGTTTTGTTTTAGGGAGTATGGTCGACACTTCCAGTGAATGAAAAGAAGCTTAATGCTGCATTTAGATCAGCAAGGAGTGTTATTTTGATATTTTCTGTAAGAGAGAGTGGCAAATTCCAAGGTAAGGGAAATTGAGCTGTTACCAAGGTAAGTGAAAGTGAGTTTTATGTGCAATAGCTTTTCTGTGTGTGTCTTTGTTACAATTCACGTGAAATCCTTCAGGATTTGCAAGACTGTCTTCAGAGTCTCATCATGGAGGATCACCTATACACTGGGTGCTGCCTGCAGGAATGAATGCAAAAATGTTGGGAGGTGTCTTTAAAATTGACTGGATTTGCAGGTAAATAATTATTCATTTATGTTACTGTTTAATAAGAAGGCATTATAATGCCATTTCTGTGTATTACTCACTCGAGTGCTGACAGCATCCTTTTGAAAACTTGATTCAACCAGAGATCAGTCCTCCAGGCTCCCCAAATCCATGCCTCCTTGGCACTGAGCTTGGGACTCAGGTCAACCTCACGTGCACTATAGAAAATATTTTTTTTTTCTTTTTTAGTGTAGACAATTAATTAATTAGATATTTTTAGCACTTAATTGTGTTCCTTTTACTGATGTCTTGCACTGAAACCAGAAAACTGTGTTCTGAAGTCATTGAGTGAAAACAACTGCTTACTTGAACAGACAGCTGTGGGTAAAAGGAAGGAAAATCCTGTAAGGACAGATCTCCCTTCATCTGACATCTTGACATCTGACTGAACAAAGAAAATGCTACTGCTCTAAAATAACATATGAAATTGTACAGATATTTTGCGTGATGTATAGGTTGTGAGCAGTATGTTCATTGATTTAACAGTATGTCTTACAGAAAAGGTTTTAAAACTCTCTTAAGAAAAAGAGCTGTGTCAGTCCTGTGAGATACATTGCATGGTTGTGCAAGCACGTTGGGCTGCCAGAAAGACAAAATACAGGGAAGGTGAGACTTCAAATTAGAGAAAAATCTGGGTCTGAAAGGTCCTCTGGAAGTTACTGACTCCGATCCCCAGCTCGAAGCGATTCTAGCTTCATAGTTAGATCAGATGCTCAGGGATTTATTTCAGTAGGTACCATGAACTACCACCTCACGTAGAGACTGGTCGGCGTATACAGATGGTGAGATAATAAGCAAGCACAGTCTCAATATTGTACAAAGACCGAAAAATATTTCTTTAGTAAGATAGCCTGTTAGAGTATGGACTGTACTAGTTAATTTGGAATAAGTCAAAGTGAAATCTTCAGTTACTAATACTTAATACATAGTAATATGTTCATTCAGAGACCTGACAGTGCAAAGGGTAACAGGATTATTTTGTATGACATGTCCTGCTGTATGCAATTTTAAATTATTTTTTTTTTACGAAAAATGGAGGCAAAACTATAAATGATGCCACTTGCATGTTTAGGCGTGAATTGCCATTCACTAAGTCTGCTCACCTGACCAATCCTTGGAACGAGCATAAGCCAGTAAAGATTGGACGCGATGGACAGGTTTGTTACATCTCTTTTTCTATAACACACATCAAGTGCTTGCTTTCAGCTTTGTATGTACAAAAGATTTGGAATCTTTTTAGATCAGTTGTTACTTGCAGTAGAGTACTGTGACAAAGGCACTGGGGTTATTTCTAATGTTGTTGTGCAAGAAGGAAACAGGAAACAATGTGGTGCCAATTCTGTTGTCATCTTTGTGATAAACAGTGTTTGATGCTTGAAAACTGTATGATAGTTTGGATTTGAAATGTAACATGCCTTGCATTGTATGGTGTGCAAACCTATATATCATCAGTTTAAGAACAAGTTCTGGTGTTTCCAGCTGTGTTCTGTGTTGCATTTTTTTAATATACTGTATTGCTTGGGGCATAGACTCTACTGTTACGAAGTATATGCTAAGTAAATTTTAAATGGGGTGGCTGTTTGTCTTGTCAGACATAACAGAGTGCAGGTATGTTGCTGCTGTCATCAAGTAACCCAGCCTTAACTAAAATAATGGGTTCTGCTTTCTTAAGGCAAGGTGGGGGTTGCATAATCCCCATACTGTATGGAAAATGTAGACTCTCTGCGTTATTTTGCCCATAGGCATGTTCTTTGTTGGGTAGCAGAAGTAAAACAATATTTTTGTGGGTTTTAATTTAATTTAAAAAAAAGTATTTCAGTTAACTTTGTTTCTGTTAAAAGGTTGAGGAAATAAATTTTTTTAATGTTTTGTCCACTTCACGATAGAGTTGCAATCCAGATATGGGTTTCATCTTTTTTCATAACATTACTGTACCGTTAGGTACGGGGCGAGCTTTGTCTGATGCTTGCTGTCCCTGCTTTTCAACTCGGGTTGTTTCCTGAAGTGGTTGTCATTTATCCATTTACCTTTTGTATAACCCTGAATGGATCTCTCTTCTGAGGACATGTACACTGAGCTTCTTGCATTTACATCGTTTGGGAAGGCGTTCCGCAGGCCTGCTAGTCACCAGGTTGAAGAAGCACTTTTGGGGATTGTTTTGCACCTGGCTCCTGCTAGCTTCATTTGACGGCCCCTAGTTCTTGTACCGAAGAGGGAGTCAGCAAGTTGATCTCTGTCCCTCTCTCCTCCAAACAACTCGTGGTATTGGACCCTCCCATTGTATCCATCTTGTCCCTCATACCCCACATATTCCTCCATTGTTCTAGGCTGCAGAGACCCACCCTGCTCAGTCATTGCATGTAGGAATTGTTGCACTCATTCAGTTATCCTTGGTGCCTTGCTTTGAAGCTTTTCCATTTCTACTGTCCCCCTATTTTTTTGAGATGCTGGGGTCAGAACTCCACCCATTATTTAAGGTGGGGGTGGAACATGGACTTTCAGTGTGGTACAATGACTTTCTTCTTCTGTATTCCTTTCCTAATCATCCTGAACGCACGATTTGCTTGTTTTGAGTGCTGCCAAGCGTTGAGCTGGTATTTTCATGGACTTTCAGACACTGAAGAACTCGCTTTTGAGTGGTAATAGTCAACTTCGTCAGGCCATGGCTTTGTATGTAAAGCTGGGATGGATTTTTTTCCTGCGTGTGTTACTTTTCTCTCTGTAATAGGTGATCATTTTCTTTGTTGATGAAAAACAGTCCTCTGATTTTGTAGCAAAACAGTGATGTGGCCTGTATGTCTCATGGGAAGATATGGTTGCCCCAGGTGTTGGACTATTTTATGAAAATTCTAAGTAGTGCCTAAAGAGTGAAAGGTAATGTAAGTGAATTTTGCTCTGTCTCTAGTGATACTGAAATCTCTTCAAAGTGTCTTTCTTTTTTTTTTTTTTTTTTTTAAAATGTATATTGTCACTGTATTTGGGGAGAGTTTCATTTCTTCAGTTTATAAACCACTACTGAACTTCTAACTAATTCTAGGAAATTGAGCCGGAATGTGGAACCCAACTTTGTCTTCTCTTCCCTCCTGATGAAAGTATTGACTTGTATCAAGTCATTCATAAAATGAGGCACAAGAGAAGAATGCACTCACAACCCCGATCAAGAGGACGCCCCTCCCGTCGAGACCCTGTTCGGGACGTGGGAAGGTTAGAAACGTTCTTTGGACTGATAATAGGCACATGTATCAGAATAACGTGATGGAGGAATATGATTCGTCAAAGCTTTCCCTGCGATAAAGAAGAGAGAAAATCCTCAAATCAAGCTGCATGGACAAGTTTGTGGCTTCATTGAGGATTTCACATGGTTCCCCGGTCTGTCATTTTTCAAGAGGAAAATGGGGATCTTTGCTTTTGCAGAAAAAAGCTTTTAAAGTGCTGTCTAGTATAGACTAGATCATTTATTGAGATAATGCAACGTGTAATGCTAGCTGTAGGTAAGCTTGGCTTGATTATGAGCAGACTAGATGGAGAGAAGGAAATATTTATATGCCAAAAATGTGTTAATATCTTGTAAAAGCCTTTTCTTTCAGGTGTGTCTCTGGATAAGCCTTATCAAATATGGGACTTTTATAAGGATCACTTAGAATTTTGCAGAAGATGCCGCCTCATTTTGAGGATAAAATATTTAAGTTATTTTGATATTCAAGAGGAGCATTATTGGGACTGTTTCAAATTGTGTCACCGTGATGTGTTAACCCCATTGCCAAATATTCTCTAACATGTAACCACTGAATTCACACATCTTGCTGAGCTTCTGAAAACAGTAGGTTCTTCCCAAAAGGGATCAAGTGGCCCTTGGAGACCCGGCAACAAACCAAAAAGAATGGCTGTTGCTGTGTCTGTATATACAACCTTTCCAGATGCTGGCAGTACCTGTGGACTTAAAGTATTTTTAGAGGATCGACATGGTTATTGATCACTGCTATATGAACTTAACATCATTTTCCAGAAAAAAAGGGGGTTTAACTTGTTACAGAATTGGAGAAGTCTTTGCAAAGAACTGATATTAGCCCTTCTGCCAAACACCTTTTCCCCGTGTAGCCACTTTGCATACAGACTGATGTATGGTTTGGGCTGAAACCTTTGGTTAAGTTTCCTCTTTGTGGAAACGTCCTGTGGTAGGTACAGATACCCAACAAGAGTCCCCATTTCCTTGAGCTTAAAAAAAGGACACTGTAACGAGTAGGTAGGAGGAAACCTGGCAGCGCCCCCCTATTTTTGGCTTTAAAGGACTGAACACCAAGATGCCTTTTGAAGTTAAGCTAAGAGGTTTCCAGTGCAATAAAGTATATACAAGTGAAGGTTTTGCAATGGACTGCAAACTATACATATAACACCACCACACCTTCTCAAGCCTGCCAGGGCCTCCATTTATGTATGTGGCTTACAGCTTAAAGTCAGTAGTTGGACTACTATATGAACTGTTTCTATCATATTTTATACCGGTCGTAAATGCACTCTCAAAACTACAAGAAAGCGGTATGTTTATTCTTTACACCAGCTTTTATTTTCCTTGATCTGATTTTGCTGTAGATGCAACTGCTTTGGTTTTTGGGCTTTTTGCTCATAGTAAAGAATCTGCTTTCATTTTAAAAAGCTTAGTAACTGGCTGTGGTGGGCTTTAAAGACTGAAGTTGGGAAGGGGGAGGAGAAATGGCTCTTTATAAAACTAAAAGCTACATGAGCTTATTACTCAGCGAGCAAGTTGCACAGTAATTAAGCGATGTAAGAAAGTGTTAATTTCTTGTCTTGTCATAAGGAATTATATTGCTGGGGGGGACGGTGGGGGAGGGAAAGGATTTGTAGCTGCTTTGTGTTTAGAAACACTGTTATGTTAGCATTGGAGTCTCCCATTAATGTTTATGTAGCTTGGTGGAGCAAAATTAGCAGCCAGTTTTCAGTTCTTTATTAAACATAACAACAACTGGAATGTAACTGTTATATAATCAAACTTCCTCCCTGAGAGCGAAGTTCTTAAAGGTAATACCTCTTCTGTAAAAGAGCTGTTTATGTAGAAAGGAGCCCCAATTACTTGAATTATTAGGAAGCTTAAGCGTTCTTAAACTTTCTGTAAAAGGCACCAATGCATTGCTGCTAAATTGCTTAGAACAGAAATTGTTAGAAATAATATCATTGGCCTACCCAGTTAGAAAAGCTACGGTGAAAGAAGCAATTTCACAAAGCATGCACAGTTTTATTTATAAATGTTATGGAAATAGACCCTTTGTAGAATTCTTTACCCCATAGCTATCAAATACAGCAATGTCTGTGCCTTCTGACTGTAATGATATATTTTGCCATCTATTTTCACTGTATTTAGTTCTGTAAATTCTTTTGTTATCCAATAGGTGGTTTCAAAATGTAATGTGGAAAGCTTAATGTTAAAGCCTAATTCTGAGTTTGTTTTAGACAAATCTGTTACCCTTGGTACGAAGCTACAATTGGGTAGTGTTCCTTCCTTAACTACCAAACCTCCTGTAGCCAGAAAGTAACAGTGGAGGGCATTTAGTTGGACTATTGTTCCTGATTATTTGAGTTGAAATTTAAGCCAGAGAACATTTTGAAGCAGATGGAATTCAGAATGATTAAATTGAGATCCTGGGCAGATCAAGCTATTCCTGTGAAGTATTCTGCTGTGACGAATGCTCTGAGCAGCCTTGTTTAATCTTTGATATCTAATTTATGTAGGCGTCGACCAGAAGATTATGATATTCATAACAGCAGAAAGAAACCAAGGATTGACTATCCCCCTGAGTTTCACCAAAGACCAGGTTAATATCTTACTATGGAGATTTGTGTGCACCAATTCACAAGTGTTTTCTCTTGTAGTGTATCCTCATTAATTCAAAAGTAAATTGTCAATATGACTGGGATATAAAAATGTGACTTGTCCCAAGTGCTGCCTGCTGGTTTAACCCACCTCTCGCAGAAGTCAGTGGCCCTGTTTCACTGGTTTCAGAGCTGAGTTAATCTAGGCTGAGCCTTTTTAAGAGCCTCAGAATTGTGTACATTGTTGTGAATGATCCTCTCGAGTGCTTTGTTAATAAGGGCACAAGAATTGGTTTGACCTACTTGTCAGTGCACTAATCGTCAAATTAAAATGTTTATCAGAAACTTCCAACTGGGAAAGTCAGCTGAGATTGCCTGTCTGTGTTTAGAGATGACAATAGACATTCAGTTATGTTCTCAGAGAGAATTTTTTTGCAGGCTTCAACACGAGGAAGGGAGGGGGAAGTTTCACTGCATTTTACAAGAGGATCTAATGATGAGTTTGAGAAAGGAATTTTGTTCTTCTCCAGAAAGGTTTGCAGCATTCATGCAGCAACAATGCTAGTAATAGTGCAGATTTTTTTTCTTTTAATTATTCAGAAAGCAATTATTAAGAAGTTGTCACTTTTCATCTACTGAATCTTGCTTCACTGCTATTAGAAATACGTATTCCATTATTTCAGCAGTAGATGTCTAAATCTTAAGAAGCAGCATTTATCTGTACAGCTTGACAGCTTGACTGCAAAGCCTGTGTTCTTCGATGCAAAAAGAGTGTTGTTGCTGCTCTCTGGCTTTGCAAGACCATTGTTTTAGAGTACAGAACAAAATTTTTTAAAATAATGAAGCTCAGAAGCATTATTTTATTAGCATCAGCATGCCTGGTGTTTGGCACCATTTTACTAAGCTCTTTAAAGTTTACTTCCTGGGATTTTCTGAAGCTGTTAAGAATTCTTTGCCCTGTGGGGCTTTTCCAGATGTTTTCTAGGTTGGTTTTAATTTTCTGTGTAACACTGTATTCAAAACCTATTAGGAAATCAGCCTTGAGAGTTGCCCAGATGAACACGTTCTGCTGAATACACAGTTAATAAGTAGTAACAGCTATGTGCTGACTGCCAAGGGGTGGTACCCTTCAAATTTGTGGGCATTCCAAATTTGTTTGACTAAGATTCAAGTCTTTTTGCAGAGATACCCCTTTGCATATTTGTTTGTACTGTGTGCAAGTGCCTATGGGTATATCTGTATCATTTTTCTGTTACTACGTTATAGTATTTTTCTATAGTGTCTACAAGAAGTTGAAAGTGTTTGAGTTACTGGAAAAGCAAGGATAATGGCGGGTAGACACAACTTTATAGCTGGCACAAAATGAAAGGACAGTTTCTAATGAGTGTATTTTTTAAGACTGTTAAATTGAGATGGTAAATTGAATTAATACTGCTTGATGTTCGAACAGGGTATATAAAGGATCCCAGATATCCTGAAGTAGACAGGTAAGGTGTGTTCATGTTATTCATTTTATGCCCTGCTAACTTGTCTGTATGGATAAATTGGATTTAGTTCTACAAATTTTTATTCCCAACAGACGATTTTCAGGAGTTCGACGAGATGTATTTTTAAATGGGGTAAGTTGGTGCATGCAGACTTTTGGGTAACTTTTTATATTCAGCTTTCTGCACTTCCAAAGAACACTCATCACAAATGTTGATATTACTGTCTTTCATTTTAGTCCTACAATGATTACGTGAGGGAATTCCACAACATGGGACCACCACCACCATGGCAAGGAATGGTTTGTGTCTTGTTGAATTCAGTTTTTCTCTGTAGAATATTGCTTTTTTTTTTGTTCCCCTCCAGGGGACCCTGGCATATTGGATGTGCAGTCAACTCTTCCCTTTTCCTAAAATGTATCTTTGCTGTAACTACATAAAATTTTTAGGGGAAAAAATTATTTGTATCAAGGATTTTGTAATTTACTTAGCTCTCAGCATTAGTCCAACATTCTAGTAAGAAGTACGGCAGCATTCTTGGTTTGAACCTAAGAGAAACTGAAAGCTCTGAGGAAATAGCAGAACCCTCCTTTAGCCCACACAAGAGGGTGTGATGAAATTTTGTATTCTGCTAAATATTCGTAGTAATTGGCTTTCTCTTGAACAGCAAATGCATCAAAGAGTTGGACTTGCTGCAGAGGCTTATGGAATGAGCTGGCATGCTCTAGTGTTGCACAGTGGCTTGCTTTTGGCTATGGCAGTGAAGCATGCAGGAAAGTAGCAGAATGTACTGCACACCGTAACCAAAATAAATCTTGCTGTATTGCAGCCTGCACTGAAATGCACTTTTTTCCCAGTCAGATGAGCATGTGTCTTGAGTGCATGTATCTACAGCTATGTACATGGAAATTAACTGATAGTTCACTTGTACAGCTGTAGTTTTGCCATCATGTCAGGAGGACTAGTCATTATAACTAGTTATTTTGGTTACATTTAGTAATTCTGGCCCTGAGGGTCCTGATTTTGTGTAACTATAATCAGTCTTTTGGCTCTTGTGTATACTATGAATGAGCAAAAGGCAGCACCAGATGTAGAGATGGTACTATAGCGTCTTATTTTTCTCAGCTGAAACACAGCTCTGGTGTGTCATAACTGAAGGAAGCGAACAAAGTTGTCAGACTGGGAGGAAAATGGTTTTTCAAACACAGCTAAGCCTCCAGAAACTTCCTTTTTTTTCTCCCCTCTCCCCCATTCTGCATTCTGTCCAAGTAGACATCCTAAAATCCAGCACTTCCACCTACTTCCTTTGTGACAACAATGCAAGCAAAGATGCTCTGATAATACGAGAAAGAAAGGCCTTGCTGATTGAAGAAATGGAAGAGAACAGCCATGAGATGTCGTGTTTTAAAAAAAAAAAAATTATCTGCTAGCCTTTTGTCAAATAATTTGTCTTGCAGACTAAGTTTGTTCATTTAAAATAGGAATATATTCACAAGGAATGACACTGAAAAAAGACTCGTTTCTGTAAGAGCTCGCTGGTTTGGACAGAGTTCATATTCCATATGCATAGATTAAAAAAAAACCCGACAACATTTAATTAGCAGAGGTTTTATGTACAGTATCACTTTGAGGCAGATACGGAAAGAAGGTGTGTTTGGGGAGGGTGTTGGCCAAACTTCTAAAAAAAGCAATGGTAGAGAAGTAGTAAAGCATGCTGACTTAATGAAAAACAGTCTGCCATTCAGTTAGGAGGCTGTGATCGGATATATTTAGACATCATGTTTTCCATCTGAATTAAAGTAACCTCTGCTCTTAATTCCCAGCACTCAGCCTTGTGTGCATTCCTTTGTTTTGAAATAGTCAACAAACTTCCTGTAACTTTCTTGTAGCCACCGTATCCAGGTATGGAGCAGCCACCACACCACCCTTACTATCAGCACCATGCACCTCCACCTCAAGCTCACCCTCCGTACTCAGGACATCATCCTGTACCACATGAAGCAAGATACAGAGACAAACGAGTAGTAAGTGTCCACAGAGACAGAGGGGGACACGAGTCTGCAAGCTAGAGTAGGAATTTGGGGTACAGGTGTAGCCTCACCTGAGATTTGTTGGCCTTGATAAACTGCCTTTTTAAGATCTGTATTCGTTTTCCTTGGAAAGATCAGTTATCCAGATTGACTAGAGACTTCCAGCATGTTTGAAAAGCCTCTCTCTCCCAGGTGATGTAGAAGTGCACAATTCTCTGAACATATTCTTAAACTGAGGTATGTTCTTAAAGTGGCTTCCAGCTGTCTAGCTCTGAAACGTTTCATGCTGAAGGCCAGTTTGAATGAGGACATGCCTGTAACATTGCTTGTGCTCACACACAACAAATTACTTCTATCAGCTGAAAAGCTTGTGTTTTATAACTTTTTACAGGCACATCGAAAAACAGGGCAGATACTGTTAAATTCTGTTAGCTGGCTTTGAAGGCTGCTTAGCTTTCAGGTCTCTTGCTGGTATCTGGTATTTGAACCCCAGCTTCTGCACAGTGGAAGCACAGACACAGTCCTGCCCTGAAAATGAAACAAAAAACTTCCTTATGGATGCTGGGCTTAAATGATTTATTTTTTTTTTTTAAATACTGGGCTTTCCCAAGAGTTATGGCTGATCCTATGGATAAAGGAAGGGAGGGGATTTTAATCTGGAAAAGAAAATAAACAGAGCTGTCTTTTCGTTGCAGCACGACTATGACATGAGAGTAGATGACTTTCTTCGCCGCACGCAAGCAGTTGTCAGCGGTCGGAGAAGCAGACCTCGGGAGAGGGACCGAGAGCGGGAACGGGACCGTCCTAGAGATAATAGAAGAGACAGAGAACGTGACAGAGGCCGTGATCGGGAAAGAGAGAGAGAGAGGATTTGTGACCGGGACAGAGACAGAGGTGAAAGAGGTAGATACCGAAGATAATATATCTGGAACCAGTGCTCACTTGAAATAAAAAAGCTTGTATTTTTTTGTGTGTTTACAAGTAGTACATTTTATTTTCAGCTGTCTACTTAAAGTTCGTTGTGTAGAAGGATTTATAATGACCCTCTCTATTCCAAGCATGCAGTGAACTATGAACTGGAAAAACTCAAATCGGCCAAAAATAAAATACGCAAAGCTGACACTCAACTTCACGTTTCTATTGGAGCAGAATGGGAAACAACTAAGAATGTAGATGTTGATTAATTCTCAATAAGTGTTCATCTACTCAGTGACTTTATTCTAGGTTTTTGAATACTGATGGATAACTGCCTTTTTTTTTTTTTTTTTGCTTTGATGTTTTCTTCCTGTAGTTTCATATGATTCAGTGGGAGAATGCTGCTATCAAGTATGCAAATATTGAAGTATGATTTTTTTTTTTTTGACTGTATGGCAGTGTTATAGCAGCCTTTTTTTCTCTCTCTCCCCCCCCTTGCCTTTTTAGCCCTATCTGTAAAGTCAAGTGTTTTTTCAGTCTTCAGTAATGAAAGCAATATTAAGAAGACACTATTGATATCTAATTTTTAACCTTTTTTAAAAATCTTCCCGTGTTCAGTAACATTTTGGTCAAATCTCTTGTCTAGTCTCCTTCCAAAATGTACACATTGCTTGGAATGTTCATAACCTGCGTGTGTGGAACCAGAAAATATTGCTGTATTCTACATTGCTACCTTTTTTTTTTTTTTTATAAAAATAAATTGGTAACTATTGAAATGATTAAAACTCCAAATCGGGTTTCTTGGTCTTCTAAGCTTGCCAGCTTTGAGAGATTCTGGCAGTTCGAGGAAAGTATTTGTGTTCAAAAATAGTTTAAAGGTTCTTGTGATAGGTGAAATTGATGCAAAGCCTGAATTTGGGAAAAGGACCACTGAAATAAAAGGTAATTGCTTTTCTGTTTCCACAGTGAAGTAGTCAACTTACAGCTCCTGCAGCTAATCAGAGTTATTAAGGCCCTACACGTTCAAATTAATCCAACGATCTTCGAGCTAGTGAGTGGCTGTCCTCAGACATAATCATACCTGTCTCCCAGAACTGTGTTAGTTAGTCCTGCAAGATCCAGACTCTCCCCATGTCTTCTTTGAAGTGATTACTGCATCACTTGGTATTTCTCTTAAATAGGAAGTACTGTAATCTAAATGCCAATGGTAAAACTGAAAAAAGAAGTAAAACTTGTAGTGGACGTTGTTCAGTTTCTCCAGCAATTTCCTAGTTCTCAAAACTTGTAAGAGCAGCACTGCCTCAGTGGATTTCTTCATAACCTTCAGTGCCTTCTCATGTAACAAAGCCAGATTGTAGCATGTGCGTTGAAGACCTCCAGCTCCACGGTGCTGAGTGCTGTACGTGTTTTTATAAACTGCCTTATAGGACCGGCCACAGTGTGGTGGTTGTGGAAACATACAGCTTTTAGATCTGCCAATAATTTAAGCTCTGTATATTTTAGTCTACATGGCTATAGTAAACATCTACATGTGCTAAGCAAAAAGTTTGGCTTCCAACATGCAAGTATGTTGGGTTTGTTTTAAACACTACAAGCAGTTGAACATATGTTTGGGTTCCTCAAAACAGTTTACTGTGCACTGAGAGGTATTAGCAGTAGGATTAGATCAGTCTATCAAATGAAGTACATTTACCGTGTCTAATTGGAGAAATGTGTCATAGACCACCTTCATTCTTTGATACCTTTCTCTGCTTCATACGCAGGTTGTAGAAAGAAGAGGGGGGGGTTGTTTTGCTTGGTTTTCTCTCTTCTTAAATTTAATACTAGATGAGCTGAATTTATCCAAGTAAGTTACAGAAAAGAAGCACCTCCTTAAAGTGGCTGCAGAGCACTTTCTCCGTCCAGCTTTTCCCAGCTACCTTGCTTCCCTTTGTCCTTTGTTAGCCCTGTCTGACCAGTGTCTATGCAGCGTGCTAGGAGGCTTGCTGGCCTTCTGGCAGCCAAACTGACATCTTGGCAAATCTGCCCGCAGAAGCTGGATGATGGGGGCTGTTAGTGATCAAGCTTGGTGAAGCTGTGCCTAGGGACCCAGTGCTATGAACAGCTGCAGCAAAAGCTTTCAGATCTGGGGCCTGAACGTCATGCTGTTCCGCTTTCTGTTCACTGTGCATATTTCAATATATGTATTCCTGCATGTGATCCCATCATGAGCATCAGAACAGTGTACCAAAAGTTACAATGAGAAGCACCAGTCTTGTTCTAACCCCTCTTTAGTTTGGAAATAATTAATTCACTTGAGCTTTTTTAAATGTTGTGGTATGAAGAGATTTAAGCAGATGTTGAAACTATTGACAATGCTAATAAAAAAGTTTAGGGAATTTTATTCTGTAAACAAATACAACATGTGTTCTCAGCCTGTTCTGTTTGGAAACAATTCTGCAGCATCCAGAATACAGCAAATACCAGTTAAAATTGAGGCAGGTTCTTTCTTGAGTAAGCTGTCACAGGAGTGGAATAACCTTACCTAGAACAGGAGGCCTGAACTAGCATCATTTTAGTAGGCTTTCATCAGTAAGCGCGCCTTGAACAATTTCAGGAGCACTGCATTTACTGCCACTCTTACCTGAGGCAAGAGCAGCATTATTTTCCCTCCAGCTTTTCAGGCAAGGCAAGTGATTATTGCAGTGTTCCCACATGTAATGTTACTTCTTTGCCTGTTCCATCTCTATAGATGTTTTTGTGCATTTATCAGTTAGCATGGCTTTTATCAGAGGCATTTGGGGGTTAAGATGAGCAAGTTCTGACAGAAGTGGTTTTCACGCCCCTGTAGTGTTGCAGTTAGAATGATGGCCTGTGCAGCAGGACTCCAGGCTGAATGGAAAAGAGAATGGTTCTCGGAAAAGTAATTTCTCCGCTGCTTTTAGGGCTCTGGTCTCCCCTCAGCTCCCAAGTAGTTACTGCACTTGTAAAAATGTGATGAAACAGGCTTCACCAGCTACTCGCAGCTCCCAGTTTTTCCTGATCTTGGCCGTTCAGATAGGCGCTTTTGAGGAGCCTGTGATCTTAGCTTCACTGTCCAAGCTGGAGAGAGCTATTCTGACAGGAGAGGCATTTTGGCTGTGAATCATCAAGCCTGGGTGACATCATAGGAGAAGACAGAGTTAAGGTAAGGAGACTAGTTGCAGATTGAGGGACCCACAGTATCATACATGAGAAGGCTGAATTTATGAAGTATACCAAAATGAATATGAAAAGTTAGAGCAGCAATTTTACCATTCTAGGGACCATGTGTGATCAGCTAACACAGTCCCAAGGGATAAAGCAACTATAATTCAATCTTATTTAGGCCAGAATGAATTTGCTGGCTAAGCAAGCAGCTCTGCCTTACAACAGCTTTTTAGCATGACCGAGTTCAACGGGGTGCTTCACGATATGCCCAGCTTAAAGCATATCCTAATTTTATTCACCAAGGAATGTGCATGAATGCGTTGCTGAATCAGTCTAGGAGGAGAAAAAGTGCTGATGGGAACAGGATGTCTATTCTTTCTTCCTCTTTGCAATCCTGCCCCATCTCCTACAGCAAAATAAGCAGCACTTGACAAGAATGAAGACAGCAACGGCTGTACAGGTGAACAAGAATGCCAGAACATCCAGGCAGTGGTACTGGTACCAGGTGAGATGGTGAGCAGCTGGTCTCAAGTGCTTTGCTCCTTTGTGACGCATGACAAATTCAATCCAGAAGACAGCTCTGTCCAGAGGCTTAACTGGCTGGTCATGATGTATCTTGGATAACCTTAGAGCATTTTCCTTATAGCTGGGGAAAAAAAAAAAACAAAAACCAAACCAAGGAGGTTTGTCACCGATACCTGAAATAAGCCATTCAGCACTTGGCAGTCCTCTTGAGGAAGGTGGATAGCCCTGCGTTTACTTTCATCAGTATTATTTGAATGTATTTGAAACTGGCCCAGTTTACTCCTATCTGCATAAAACTGGAGTTTGAACATAATAGGGAAGGCCGACATTCTGCAAAGAAAAGTTATCTGAAATTATTCTAGATACTCCTTTAAAAAAAGCAACATGGAAACGTTTGCAGCGTTTTCTATTCCAATATAATACAGTGTGCTGGCTTTGACTGGGATAGAGTTAATTTTCTCCGCAGTAGCTGCTATGGGGCTGTGTTTTGGATTTGTGCTGCAAACGGTGTTGATAACATAGGGATGTTTTCCTCACTGCTGAGCAGGGCTTACCCAGAGCCAAGGCCTTTTCTGCCTCTCACCCCACCCCACCAGCGAGGGGGCTGGGGGGGTGGGGCACAAGGAGTTGGGAGGGGACACGGCCGGGACAACTGACCCCAATGACCAAAGGGATATCCCACACCATACGACATCATGCTCAGCAATATCCTAAGGGGGAGGTTGGTGGGGTGACTGCATGCACCGGATGTCATCTGGATCTTTGGATCCCTGGTTGTCATCCAGGTCGTTACAGATCACCTCCACGATGGCTAATTCCCTTGGATACTAGATACCTCCATCAATGTTGGTCCATTTGCTTTGGGAATTTGCACGTTCTTCCTTGAAGGGATACCTGTCCTTCACACTTGACAGGAGCTGCTGCCAAAGACTCCTGCCTTTTTTTTCCAATCCCTTTGTCAATGGCCTTATCCTTAGCAAGGGATCCCAGATGCTGGTCTTCCTTACCCTCTAATTCCTGACTGATAGATACAGTGACCTAAGGATATTGGTAACAGGGGTGGGAGAAAGGTGGTGGTGACAGACAGAGTAGACGTAATACAACTAGAATTGTCACCCAGACCCTCCAGAGGATTTATACTAGCAGAGAACTGTCTCAAGAGCTGCTCTGGGCTTTCCAAGAGCTATTTTTTCAAAGGGATCATAAAATGCGGTATAAAGAAAATCAAATTGCTAATCTCTCCTTCCTAAGAAATGCTGACTCTCAGAAGCGAAAGATGGTTTTCATCTGAAACCCAAACTCCAGCTACTCAGTATTTTTGTTTCCCAGAAGACCCAGCAGAATTTCTCACATCAGCAGCCCAAGATTTTAATAACCTCATCCTACTGTAAGGCAAGAACAAAACTCACGTGGAATTGTTAATGACTGTATTCAGTGCATCAACTAAGTCCTGTGTCTTCAGCGTGCTGAAATCCAGCAAAACTGCAGCTCCCTTTGCCCTCATGTGAGCAATGTTGTCGTGCTGGTCGGCAAACATGGGAATCCCAACCATCGGGATCCCATGGTAGATAGCTTCATAGATCCCGTTGGTCCCACCATGAGTAATAAAGGCCTTTGCCAAGGGATGGCCTGGAAAAGGAGAAGAGAGGCACGTGTAACACCAGCTGTGGCAGACTGCATTCACTGCGATCACTGCGACGTGAGCACTGCAAACTACCTGGGCAAACGCAGTGCTAGTGAAGGGAACAGCCCTGACCTCTGGATCAGCATCAGAGCTTGCACGCTTAGCTTTCACACATATTTATTTTAGTGCAATGTGTGAATCGGCATGTTCTTCCAGAGTACCCCAGAGTTACTTCAGCCCTTCTGCTGTTGTGTGGTTCTAGTTTTTACGTGGTACCAGGTTCACCGCAGCCCCCTGCTGCAGCCATGCTTAGGTCAAGCGTTTCGAAGAGTGAGCCCTGGAGATTAACTGCAGAGGCCAAATCCAGCTCCAGAGTACCTGTCTACTTTGATATTTACACCTGCCTACAGGTGGGTCAGCCCTTCCAGACCATTGCCACCAAGCTCTGTAAGAGGTTTTTGCTTTAGAGATCCATCTTAATAGCTAAGCTGAAGTTGTTGCCTTCTTGAGCCACTGCTCCCTACTCCCTCCACAGCCTGGCTGTGTCTTCCGTGGTTCTTCTACAGACGCTCACCTTAAGGTCGAAAGCAGACTAGGAAATTAAGGCTCCAAGAGCAAACCTCTGGTGCTTAAGCTGTGAAACTAATTGTAGCCACAAATGTTAGCGTGGTTCTTTTGCCTGAATAAGCCATTTTAGTGGAAAAACAAGGAAGCAGTTTTTCCAAGGGCGCAATGCATCTCAGAGAGAATCGGTCTCACCAAGCAGGTCATTTTGGGGTATCCAGTCGTAAATCCTGGTGTTGGAGCCCAGAGTTTCTGGTTTTTTCCCTTTGTACCGCCAGAGGACCTTGAACAAAGGGAAGAATAAAATAAATGTAGTGCATGTGATGTGCCTTTCTGTATTATTACATGTAATGTAGGGCTTTATCTCAAACCCACGTACCTTTTCCCAGTAATTCAGATAGCTTTGGCTCCAGTTTAGCTCTTTGATTAGTTACTATGTGCTTATTATAAAACTTGCATAGAGTGATTTTTATATTGTGGCCTATGGACACCCCTTCACGTCCTTTGGTTCAGAGAAGGGGAAAGGCCAGAACTCGCCATGAGGTGACTCAGCAGTCTGTCTATCTGCGGAGCCCAGCTTCTCGGCCGTGGCACATCCAGCAGAGACGCAGATGAAAAACCCAGGCCAGTCCAAACATAAAAGGCTCGCTGAAGGTAGCGGGAGTGACAAAAAACAAGGCAAGTTGTTTTAGACTTGAAGGGAAATTCACCTTTTGTGGAAGCTGGGCGAGGGCACTGGCAATCACATTACTTTTTTCATCGCTTAGGTTGTAGACCATCGACCCGAGAGAGAATACCACGATGCCGTGTTTCCCTGAGCTCTGAACAAATTCTTCCATTTCCTAGGAGAGGCAGAATACATGTAAGAGTAATTATGCACTGCAGATTACACGGATTTCTGTGAACAGAGAGCATAACCTTTTTAGCTTATCAAGGAGACGACCGCGATGTATGAGCACCTCTGCTGACAGAAGGGCATTGCAAAGGTAGGTCTGGCTCTGTGCAAATCAGTTAGATCTCCCCAAGATGGAGCAGGACAAGTTGAGAAAAGTGGCAGAAGCTTGGTCCTTTTGAAAGCAAGTCAAGCAATTTTAGGACACATTTCTTTCAG
>NW_009624784.1:12357-19838 GCF_000690535.1 Cariama cristata | reverse complement strand
GGGAATGGATCCTGGCACTTGCGAGAGAGGGCCATACCCTATGACATCCACCCTAGCATAGTCAGTCATGGTTCTGGATTTTTCCTGGAATAAGTACTTTATTTCATAGCTCTGCAGGAAGGGACGGTGCTGATAACTCACAGGGTTTTTCAGCATCCTGATCAGAGATTCATTGAGTTGCTGCTGTCACTTTGTTGGTCAGCCAGTTCCGTATTTCTTGCAATACTGCAGATGTTGCTAAACAGATTTTCTACAAATCAGACCAATAGGCCTTCCTCTTACTTTTTTTAGTCATGTGAAATGGAGCAATAGCATCCAAAAGAGAATGGATATCCTTTTGCCCCAGCTCAACCCCTCCTACAGGAGAAGAGGAAGAGAGTTAGGTGGTTTCTTTTAGTAGATGACTTCTGCTGAAAATACCCTGCCTCCTCTAAGGCTCCTACAGGAGTGATAATCTAGACCAGAGCTTGTCATGTTGCCGTCATCGGTATCCGGGAGTTTCAAATTCTACCTGAATATTGCCATTCACAGCAGAGCATAGGCTGGAGATTCTGAGTATTTTACTCCCTTTAGGATGTCTTAAACTAGGCAACAATAGAAAAAGTGTTTATCACTCATCTCTTCCTGCAAGTCTTGACTGCATTTTATCTAAAGAATTTGTCCCCTTAACAGTGCATCACGTATTTCAATGTCATTGTGGGCTGCAAGTCTGTATCTTAGAATTAAATCTTCCACTTAACTACTCTGAGGTAGTACCTATTTTTCTTGAAACAAACACTGTATTGCCTCCTGCTGACCTCAGCTATCCTTTTTTAAGGCAGCAGGCTGCAAACCCAGCCCTCCGTTTGCACAAGTACAGACAGATTGCTAAATAGCTCCGTGCTCCCCACTGGTAGCAGAGCATCTTCCCTAAGAATGAGTTTTCTCAGGACATGGCTTGCATGGTTGATCAGGGAGAGAAACAGGTTTTGTTCTGCTGGGCAAAGAGCCAACCAAGGGCAGAACGACGTTGGGATACCTTTGGTAACGGCTTTGCAGGCTGGCAATGAAGTCCTCCGACGAACTCAAAGTTGGGCAGGAAAGGACGTGGAAATTCAAAATCCCAGTATGTTCTGATTAACCATATCTCTGCTTTCCCCATCGTCTCACACAGGGTTGTGGGCCTTCCTATGGACAAGGTACAAGGAGTTTACAACATGCACGGGAACAGCCTTGTTTGCTGTGGATTGCAAAATAGGAGCCTTACCTTTGTCTTTTGGCACTCTCAGTCAGTGTAGCCTATCAAATCATGCATGAAATGAAAACATGGACAAATCTAGACCAATTCCTTGCCCTGTCCTCTCTTCGGCTTTGGCAGGTTGCCACGAACAAGGCAATATGATCTTTGAAAGGATTTTGAACCTTCAGGGTGAATTGAGAGCAGTACAAGAGTAAGTGAGAAGCATTTAGTTTCTGTGATACAGAAGTGCAGTTCTTGTACCGCTGAAAGACCTGTGCTTGTGATAAAAACACATTTTGGGGAAGAGAACAATCACAGAAAATTCAGTTCCAAATAAAAAATAAATGAATCGCAAAGTGATGATCACCAGTGAGGGAGGAGGATAGTTTTTAAACAAAGTTCTGTGGCATTTTTCAAATAGTGCCTCAAGTCAGTGGTTGCTGGGGACTGAGTCACCTCCTCCTGACACATATCGGGAAAATTTGGCCAAATCCATAGATACTTTCAATGTCATTTTATGCAAAATCCAACATCTCTAGAAATCCATCTGTAGAAAAAAAAATCCAGTGGGTAAAACTGTTTTATAGCTTCCTGTTTGGAAAAATACATATTCTCGGGTGCATGTTGCAAGTTGTCTTTGCAGTATTTTCCCCACAAAGAGGAACTGGGGAGTAAAAGGGTTAGGAGTGTTGGTAAATGATTATCCAAAGCCAGCCTAATGCAAGCAGGAACCAAGCCAAATAAGCAGCAAGATAAAAATTATCTGTAGGGCATCTTCTTAAACTACTTGATCAGCATTTCAATTTACACCAGTAATTTTTGTTTTTATTTTAAGTAAAGAGCAATGAGTCAATTACAAAGTTACTGGAGTGAAAATTAAGGCTGCATTACAAGTAGAGTGATATAAAAGTGTAATTAAGTCTTATATGGTATTAAAGAAAAAAAAAAGAATCTAGGGAACAGGGACTAGTTTGCAGAGCACAGCAGTGTTTTTGGGGAAATGCAGGAAGAGATTGGAAAGCAACAGAATAGATGCCCTTGTGCTTGCTGTTTGCTTGTTATCTGCCTAAATATAGATATTCTGTGTAAGATTCAAAGTCCATTGAACTCAAAGGTCTCTAATAGACTTTGAATCAAGCGTGAGTTGTACTAGGTTGGAACAAAAATTTCAGGTATATATGTAGGTTAAGGAGACTATTTCAAACTCTGAATGGTGGATGAGAGGGAAAGGTGACAGTTCTTAGTATTTATTATGGGAGAATATGAACTCACGCTTAGCATCCTGTACTCCGCAGGGTTGCAAGATGATACCTCCAGACGATGCATGCAATGTGAACAAAGCGCTTTTTTGCTCTGCAGTTGTCCAGAGACAGCCACTGGTCCTAGCTGCAACGAGGTTAACTCCATCCCCGTGTGGTCAATGGAGCTGTCTCCAGGGCCTTACACTTAGTTAAGGAATGATTTTGCCCTCCAGCCTTTATCTACTACCATCTTAACTGTAGTAAGTGCCTGTCATCAAGATGAAGAGGCAACAACTGTCCTCTGAAAGCACAAAAATGGGCAGCAGCTTACTGCAAGAGCTCACCAGCAGTATCATCGCTGACAAAAATTAGAACTGAGTGCTCTAAAGATCCTCAAGAGGAACTAGAGCAAGACCGCACTGGTGTTTGTTAGACTAGACCAGAGCTAAAGGGGGAACCACAGCCTCCATGTGACCAAAACAGGATTACCATCTCTGCTAGCCATTGAGACAGAATATTTTGAGACAACAGCATCGAGCTCCCAAAACATTCAAAAGGTGCAACCTATGCAAGAGGAGAAACCACTTAACCGCTGCCTTACCTAAGGCGTTACTGTAGTATCCATCCCATTTGTCTCGCCAAAACTTCAAGAAAAATAAATCCATGTAAAAATAAAAGAGGAAGTTCTGTAGTCTTTCCATGAAGGACATCTGGTCTGTCAGCCCCCTTGTGCTAGCAGGCACATAAGAAGGTGGGGACGGGAGCCCACCGCACAGCCGCTCTACCACATTCCCATCAGAGAAGCGGAAGCTGTAGACAAAAGGGATTGATAGGATTTCTGCTATGAGCTCCCCGCCTGCAGACAGAGGGTCAGCGATCAGAACATCAAACTTGGCCTGCTGCAGCTTTGCGATCAGCTGAGGGTTCATCAGCAAGGTGTCACAGGTCTGCTTTGACATATTGGTGAAGACCTCCAGGTCCTCTTTCATCCTCCACATCACCTCCCATGGGGGGAGGTTAGAGACCTCATTCAGCCAGAAATTGAGGAAGTCGTCCATGGTAGCATCCAGGGTCTTCTGGGTAAAGGGGACTTGCAAGACTTCAAAGGTGAATGGGGAGGAGGTGTCTTGGTAGTTGATGAGCAGATTGCTTGAGGGCACCAGCACAGTCACTTCGTGACCCCGGAGGATGAGCTCTTCCAGCAGCACTTTCAAATTGATCCAGTGACTTGCATCAGTGGGCCAGACCACCACCTTCCCACAAAAGCCAAAGCTCAAGCAACACGCGTAGGCCCAGAGCAGCCGAGAGAACCTTGGCCCCATCATCTCAGCACTCCATGTACACCTCCGGTCTGACGGAGCTGGAAGCAGTTCACTGCTCCAGTGTGCAAACACTTCAGAGCCCGCCAATAAAAGTGAGATCCACTTGGTGCCAAGCTTGGCAAGAGGGAGTGTCAGAACACAAAGCAGCGCTCATGGGAGGACTGGGCAAGCCGCAAATCCCCTTCTGGAGCCTCCTGCAGAGCCACAGCTGATCTCAAACTGATGGCAGCTTCTGTTTCTGCTCGCCACAAAATACGTTTAGCAGCATGTGAGGACCAGAAGTGTTTTCCCTGTATTGTGGTTTAATCTTGATAGGCAGCCAAGCACCACAAAGCCTTTCACTCCCCCGCAGTAGGAGGGGAGAAGGAAGGGCAAAAGTTAGAAAACTCACAGATTGAGATAGAGACAGCTTAATAAGCAAAAACTAAAAATAAACCCAACAAAAACAAGTAATGGAAAAAACAATTGCTCACTGCCAGCCAGCCGATGCCCAGCCAGTCCCTGAGCGACAGCAGCCCTGGCAAACTTCTCCCCCCGCAGCTGTATACGCTGAGCATGGCGTCATATGGTGCGGGACATCCCTTGGGTCATTGGGGTCAGCTGTCCCAGCCGTGTCCCCTCCCAACTCCTTGTGCCCCCCCAGCCTCCTCACTGGTGGGGTGAGAGGCAGAAAAGGCCTTGGCTCTGGGTAAGCCCTGCTCAGTGATAACAAAAACATCCCCAAATTATTAACTCTGTTTGCAGCACAAATCCAAAACATAGCACCCTGCAAGCTACTGTGAAGACAATTAATTCTATTCTAGACAAAATGAGTGTACCCTCATACCAGACCTTCAAGGTAAAGATACGCATTCCTGTACCAAGCAGGAGCTCAGGCCAGGGAAAGCACATGAGCAGCCCCTGGGACTGTTCAGACAGCTACCAGATGAACCCTATTTTATCACTTGACTACAGCCTAGATTTGCTTCTTTGCCCTGTAGAACCAACCCTACCTGTAAAGCTGGTTACAATTTTTACCTCCTCATTTTACTAGGTGCAAAATGTCCTGCAGTGATTCACAACCAGTCCGCAGGGAGCTCTCCTTCTGCCCTCTCTATAACCAGATGCTGTGGACACACAGCACTGTTGCTGGAAGGACCCAGCCCTGGTAGAGATGACTCCAGCATCGGACCACCTCAGGAGAGAAACAGGAGGTGAGGAACACAGGTTTTGCTCCCCTTGCTGCTTCTGTGCCTTCTCTTGGGAAGATGCTGCAAGCTGGCATCCGTGTGTCCGTATCATGTAGTCCAGAACAGATACTGCCGAGACAAGAGACCTGACTTCTCCTCTTGACTGCATCCTGCAGATGTACTGGAGATGCTTGGTGCTCCTGATGCGTCCAGGGAAGAGAACAGGCAGCTGCTCTCTGCTAAGCAGAGGGCAGTTGAGGCTCAGACCGAGTCTAAATAGAGCCTGAGCACCCCTCCAGGAGCTCAGCACCACCACACAAGCTCTTCTCGCTAGACTGACAGTGGAGCAAGCAGTCTTTCATCATGCTTCAACCTCATCACTCGAAAAAGCCCTTAGGCAGCTCTAGGAAAGCAGCTGGAATAATCAGAACCCTGAAGAAGATTTTCCAAGGAGAAAGAGAAGGTGCATGCAGGAGCTGGGGCATCGCCCCGTTTTTGTGAGATCCTTGCCCCTTCCTTTCACACCTCCTTCAGGACTGGATACACGCCAGATCAAGGCATATCACAGGGCAGAGAACAGCTAAGCTGACACAGCTAACGAAACAGGTATTGCACGTGGAGCCTTAAATGCTAAACCCCACATTTAACAACAAAAAAGACAACGCAAGATCCAGGCAGCTCTGAGGCTTACACGGCAGATCAGCAAACCATGTTTCTGCCAGCACAAGATTTTCTAATCTCTGTCAAACATGATAAGCAACCCAAGTAAACACAGAGCTAGGTACTCTAATAGTAGGGTATCTTAACAACTTAGCTGTCTCAGCAGAATTACACCCTACTAATGAAATATAAATAAAAACACTTAAAGCTTCATGTTGAAATAACATCCATTTTATCTCCCCACCAACAATGCATGTATGTTTGCCCTGTTTCCTTTTAAACATTACAGTAATCACTTAGGGCAAAAAATGTGAAAATAATTATGCAACTATTATTTAAAAAAGAAAAAAAACTTATAAATAAATATGACTGTTTTCTAATGTTTCTTAGAGACACTTTCAGAAAAGCAAAGAACCCTGTGTCTGCTGAGGGCCTTTTATCAGTGCAAACCGGGGCTCAGCCGCTCTCCCAGGCTTTAAAAGACCGAAGGACGCCACTAGGTCTCATTTGAGATAAGCCAGCAAGCAAAAAGGGCGCTAAGGGAAAAAAGGTAGTTGTGTTGTAGAGCTTTCCAAAACCATTTTTTATGTCTACTTCAAAAGGTTTAATTCAGTACCAGTGTTTGGCAGCTATATAGTGCGATTTTGCAGTTCTTGGTGTTTGTCAAGATTCATCTATGAATATGACTGATGAGCTGTGTTTCAAGTGGCTTTAGCACTGTTTTATCTATCCTAGAAGTACCTGTGCGGACTTAGCTGTGCTCGTGTAGCAGGTCAGGATTAACAGGCAACGGTTGTACTTGCCTGGATTGTTTTTCTTGATGCAGGAATTCTGGGGGAAGGAGAGCGAGTTCGGCACTGTCTTGCTCCTCATTTGTGCCTTAACCTCCAAGCTCTGGGTGTTTACTCTCAGCAGATGTAATTTCTGGAAGTAAGAGCAGCCTTACCTAAAACATCACTGTAGTATCGATCCCAGCTTCCCCAGAGAAGGTGATGATACATGATATCCTGCACAGCGTAGGAGAAGATGTTTTTTAGCCTTTCCAGGAAGGACATCCTATCTGTTAGGCTGGTTAGGGTGGCTGGTACGTAGGAAGGAGGCGCTGGGAGCATCCCACAGAGCCGCTCCACCGTGTTGCCTACGGAGAACCGGATGGTGTACACAAAGGGGATACCCAGCTTCTCAGCAAAGAGCTCCCCACTGGGTGCCAGCGGGTCTGCCAAGAGGACATCGAAGGTGGATGCCCGCAATCTCTCCAGTAGCGCCTCATTCTTCAGGACTTCATCACAAATGATTTTGGTTACTTTCTCCAGCTTGTTCACCAGTTGAGCTATCTTATAAAAACTTTCCCAGACAGGTAACACTCTCTCCTGGTAAAACCAAAAATAGAAAAATTCTTCCAGTAAGGTAGCCATCTCCTTTTTGGTGATTGGCACCTCAACCACCTCAAACTGGAAGGGTGAGGGCTGTGTGGGGTTGAGGATGAGGAAGCACGAAGGCAGCAGCACGGTCACCTCGTGGCCCCGGACCACAAGCTCCTGGAGTATGTACTCCATGTTCAGCCAGTGGCTGTTGTCAGCCGGCCAGACCAACACCTTCCCCCCGGACCCCCAGCCCAACACAGCCAGCAGCCACAGCACTGCCACCTCCTTCCCAGCCATAGCCTGCCCTGTGTGGCAATGCCCCGGTGGCCTTCCTTCACCCGGAGCAGCAGCACTCCCAAACTGGGCTGGGCATGCGTGACGCTGCCTTGCTCCGGAGGGCAGGGAGCCAAGGTAGCTGGCGTGAAATCCCGTCCTGGATAACGGCATGTTTTCTCCTGGGGAAAAAGGTGGCTGGCACCAGCCGGCAACATCTTCCTGCTGGTAAC
>NW_009624784.1:2140-12326 GCF_000690535.1 Cariama cristata | reverse complement strand
TGCTTCCTCTGGAGCAGCAAGGAGAGCTGTCAGCCCTGGGGGACTCAGTCCCGTGAGTCCTGTTGGCCATCCTGGCCCTCCTGCCCGTCTAACTACAGTCTCTGTGTTACTTGTTCGGTAGAAGAGGTGACTTTTTCATTCTTCTGGCTCTTTGAAGCACAGCTGGGTGTGCAGCGAAGATGTTCACCCACTGTGTGGGCACCCTTCTTTGAAAAGCCACTGAGCGTCCATTTACAGTGCACTTGAGGCAGGGATCCAAGGCTGCAGCCAAAAAGTTGCATCTCAAAGTGGATAAAACTACACAGCAAGTGACTCCAGGATCGGAGTAAGACTGTCCTCCTGTGAACCTGCCTCTTCCAGAGCATGCATCGCGGGAGGGCAGAGCTGGTAGGGGATGGCGTGGGCTGTCCTGCCTGCCACTGCGTGCCAATTATGCACTCTAAGTCAAACCAGAAAATCTGTTAAACAGTTTTCTTTATGGTCACCCTTCTGATGTGCAGTTAAGAAATAATTTAAGTCCTCTTCACTGTGCTAAAAACTCGTCATTACTGGGCTTCCGCCCAGCTCTGTTACACAATGTTTTCCTAATGTTGTTGTGCAAGGCTTTTGCTATGGTTTCTGCTACGGTTTCCGTGCTGCCCAGAGCATCCTTTCCAGGATAAAAATGAGGGTGATGGAAGCAGTCAGGCTGTGAGAAGCCAAGTTGAGATAAAGCTCATCTGCTGCGCACACGACAACAGTTTGCTGTACTTGTGGAATCCTGCGGCGTGCAGGTGTTTGTAGGCAATTCAACCCTGAGAGATTTGCAAGTGTTCTTTTTCACGAGCTCAGTGTGAGGTTAGTAACAATGGCATGTTGATCACATGTCATTAATACTTAAAGAAACATATTTTTCTACATACTTACTCAAAACAGTCCAGAAGAAAAGCCCACACAGGAATACTTGTTGCTTTCACTCCACCCTGGCTGGAGGGTATGTTTTAAATAAAACTTGTTTTGTGCAGAGAGGATTCATTTTATATGACCAGTGGCATAAGTGAAGTCTCTACTACAAAGCCCCAGTGGTTTCAGTATGGCTACTGAGGGTGGCAGGTGGCTACTGAGGGTGGCAGGGTTGGCTCGTAGTTCACCAGCACACCCCCCCCAAGTCACGATGCCCTGGCTTAGGAAAACGACCCTGTTCCTGGCTGCCTTGTGTGCAGGCAGTCACTGGAGGGGCAAATGGGTAAGGTGAGCTCCCTCGCTGAGGGCCCTAGCTGGTATAGGAGTTGTTTCAACCTCCATCTTAAAAATAATTATGGCAAAAGTCAAATCCATCAGTTGAGATGCCCGCTGAGGCCTCTCTCAATGCAACGGCACAGCAGCACAGCCCCCTGACGGGGGAGTGGGTGCAACTGATGGACCCTGGTGGCTCATTCCCTTTTCCACATAGGGACATAATGACAAACTTCTTGCTGATCTCTCTCAGACCTTGACTTTGCGACCCTGCCAGGTTCCTAGGTCATAAGGCGGGAAGCTGTGTAACGAGAGGCGAAGTAGCAGAAGGCTTACCTAAGACCTTGCTATAGTAGATATCCCATTCTCCCCAGTAGCTCTGGAAAACGTAGTCTTGCAGGTGGTATGACATGATGTTTTTTATTCTCTCGCCGAAGGACATGCAGTCGGTGAGCTCGGAGAGGGCTGCGGGCGCGTAGGACGGTGGGGCTGGGATCTTGCCGCAGTGTCTCTCCACGGTGGAGGCCGGGGAGAAGCGCAGTGAGTAGATGAAGGGGATGGCCAGTCTGAGAGCCAGGAGGTCCCCACAGAGGGTCACAGGGTCTGACAGCAGCAGGTCGTAGCTAGACCCCTGCAGATGGGCCATCAGCTCGCGGTCGGTTAGCACCGCGTCGCACATCAGCCTGTTCATCTGGTGCCAGTTTTTGGACAGTTTTCCCAGCTCCTTGTAAAACCGCCAGAAGGTCAAGATGGTTGGCCTGTTATTCAGCCACAGTGCCACTACATCCTCGATCAGGTTCTCAATGGTGTCCTTCTTGAAGGGCACACTGTAGACCTCAAACTTCTCTGCCGCCTCAGCCCTGGGTTTAATGAAGAGGGAAGCGTTGGATACCAGGACGGTAACGCTGTGCCCGCGGCGGTTGAGCTCCTCTATAATTATCTTCACGTTCAGCCAGTGGCTGCCTTCCGTCGGCCAGACCAACACGTTCCCGCAGAAGACAGACCCTAGAAGAGCAACCTGAAAAAGGAGCAGCTGGAGAGATTTCTTAGAGCCGGTGGCTTTTGTGGCCATGGCAGGGTTAAGAGCTAGATAGCCTGGGAGTTTTCCCGTCCAGTTCGGAGTGCTGCACTGCTGTGTTGTGTTTGATGGTTCTTTGCTAGCGCTCCTAGTAAAAGCAAGAGTTTGCTGTTGCACAGGTTGGGCCTTTAAAACGCACGTTTGATCTCGGGTCTGAAAAGACAGAAAAGGATGCTCGGTCATTCACTTTTCCCTTTTCTGCCTTCTACCCCGTTAGTTTCCCTCCGAGGGAGCTCCTTTCCCTGGTTAGCAGCGTGGCATCAATCCTCGCTGCTGTCAGAGGTCTCCCTGCACCCTACTCCCTTTGCACAAGCAGAATTTCATCCTTTATTTTTTTTGGTACCTTTCCTAGTTTTTCTGAAGAATCCTTACCATGAAATAAAAGCAAATAACAGGGGCTGTCTTCTAGCTGTGTAATTACCATATCGGTAAATGCTGACAGATTTACTGTATTAGCAAATAAATGGTACTGCTGCCAGCACTGGAGAAATTCTGAGATTTGGAGGACACTCTATGACCATGTCTGATTTTAAAATGCCTGTTTTCCTTTGCAACAGCCACGGTATCTGTATACTGTAATGTTTCTATTATTTAGGGCAGCAGACCTACCTGTACTCAAAGATCTATTTCTCGTATTCTGAGAGTTTCCCAGCTTTCTCCACCTTTCTTTCCAGAATCAGCACAGGGGCTTACGTAGCCGACAGGCAGCGATGCTACAGGGAGTGCTTGCTTGAAGATATTGCTCGACATGGGGCAAAAGCCCTGGGCAACACAAGGTGGAGGGACACCTCTGATGGGACTAGCAGTGGCAAATTATACTGCCGGCATCCTTAAGCCTCCTCAACCCTTCTCAGCCATGTCTCTGCTGGTAGATAATACGAATTCGTGGCAGTCATGCCCCGGCCCCTGCGGAGAGCTGCTGCCTCTCCAGGCTTCACCGTTAATTCAAGTTGGTGCATCTTGGCAGAAGAAGACACTGCCAGTGAGCCAGACCCCTGGATGCCAGCTCTGGAACTCAAACAAATCACTTGCGTTGCTGCCGTGAACCAGCGATGCCAGAGGCAGGCCAAGGAAGGAGAGGCCCCAGGGTACATTTGAGTGGCTCACTTGGAAGTGGCATCCTTTTTCAGGGTGAGATGTCAGAAGTCAGAAGATATTAGAAGTGCGGATGTTTCCCATGCTAAGAGAAGGCAGCAGATCCTTCATTTGGGTGATGATAATGCCCATAACAACATGTCGTTTGTTCTGATATGTGATGGGCGGTTTCCGACTGCTCCCAGACAGCTCAACACGGGGAGCTCATTGCTACTGTCTGGAGCACGTCATCACCAACCTGGTCATGTTGAGGGCTCAGTTCAGGTGTCTAAACATGGGTCTGGGGACCCTCCTGGCCCCTAAAGGTGCTTCTCAGAGCAAAACCCACATCTTCTGGGGTGGCTTTTACTTGGAAAGTTGGTGCTTGATTGTAAGGCGCTATGTCCTGGAAGGACCTCTTAACCACCAGGAGCCAAGATGACAACTAAAACCCATGCTTACGATGATACGTTTGATCCAACCCAATTTGGGGAACAAACGCCATGCAGCAAAAACCTCTTACCTAGCGGAGTCTTCCAAGGTACGTAAGCATCGTGCTCTGAGTTGCGAGGTGCAATTTGCTACGCGGGTTGGCTTCTCTTTTCTTTCTGCTCCTCTCCTCTGTGCCCGGGCTGCTCTGGCGAGGTTGGGTATCGGGCAGAAGGAGCTTAAATAAGTTACCCCCTGAGCTGGGCTATTCAAAAAGAGGAAGTAATACAATATGAGGTGATCACAACAAGGTGTGTATGCTGGGATTATTCGTTGCTTTGTTGTGCTCCAGTAATTTAATAGTCGAGATGGTCTTCCCCCTGCTCGGGTATGTTATAACGTTATTCCAGAGCCAGATTCTCAGAAGGCTTTTGTATCCTCCAGCTCAGAAATAGGGTGTCTGACTGCTAAAAAGATATTTCACTCCCTTTAGGGTCCCAGCTGGCAAAACAAAATTGTTTGCTAAGTAATAGACTCGTTTATAAACTGACCACAGGAAGAAAGAGAAAATCTTGTGGTTGGTTTGCAGAGTTGTTCGGAAGTTGGTATGGTACCTGCGGTGGGCGTGTGGCCCTGCGTTCTGGAGATCTAGGCAAGTTTTTAATGACTTGAAAATATACGAATCTAAAGATGCACCTCCATGTTTTTTAAATACTGTCCGTAATACTCAACCTGACTTTTTCTAAACCCTCAGAATTCAGGGCAACCGTGCCAGCGTGTTTCAACAGTGATTTGGCCTTACAGCCTGGAGTTTCTCTACGATCTCTCCATAGACCTTTGTATTCAGGCGAATACCTTTTTTCAGGCTAATTTAGCTTATTCAGGAAAGTCCTGTAAGAAACTTAAAGCTTTGCCAGCAACTATTGAAAGGCCATGTTCCTGCGGGCAAGGAACTTGGGTTTCGTTTCTAACCCCTCAGTAACTAATTCCTCCGTAGCAAATGAGAGCTATTACTGGGGGAACCAGAGGGTTAAATTTCTCTCTTTTCCATAGCCAGCTTTTAAAGATGATACTCGGATTAGTCTCAATGCAGAGCAGATAAACATTTTAAGAGGATTAAAGGACAAAATCCAGCAAATGAGAGAAAAGCAGGGCTGAAGGAAGTAGATGGAGTTAGTGTCTGTATTTCACACACCGAGCATTACCAAGTGGAAGTGCTGCAGGCACCGATGCAACCTCCAGCCTGGTTAGAGAGCACCAGGCTTTTTGTGAAGAAGGGGAATTAGGCAAAAGTTAGGCAATACAAACTACTGGTTTCCACATACCCGTCTCTTCCCCATTTCGCTGAATGGGGGTTATGGGGTACGTGGCATCTTTATTTCTAGAGAACCTTGATGCCAACCAGCACCTCAAAAATTCAGTGCCAGGGTAGAAAAGGGAAGCCTTTGCCCTGAGAAGCACCAGATGACTCTGGGGTTTTCCTTTTGCTTCTTGCAATAAAGCAACTTCTGGCCTGAAAGCAGACTTGAAAGTCTTGCCTTGTCATTTGGGGGCTGGCTCAAGCCCGAGCGCGGACAGAAGTCGGTGGGTTGAACAATTTTGCAGAGGCACATGTGCAAGTGCTCAGTAAAGCGCCTACGACCCTGTAGTCCCCAGGGGTAACGGGGAAACTCCAGCAAAAGCTAATGAGCTGAAATAGCCTTACCATAACCACCCAACTTGTATCTTTATACCTCTACCTTGCAGCTGTAGGAAGAAAAAAGTACCACGTGCTAGCTTTACAGCATTCCACATGTTTTAAGATTTTACAAACTCTCTTCACTGCTGTTGTAACGCTGCAGGGGCACCTCGGCATGTAGAAGTACAGACAGCGGGGAGACTTGTGCTGGAGCCATTTCCACCCTGCAAAGCCAAAAAAAAAAAAAAGAAATGAGAGAAGGTCGAGGCCAAACTTTGTGTCCCTGCTAGGAACTGTGCAATTTTGGTGGAGAAGAGGTGCTGCACCCCGTCCTTGCCAGCTCTACAGCGAGGTGCAGCCCCAGAGACTTGCTGAAGATGCCCGCAGATGCAGCACATCCCTTCTTGCCAGCATCCGTCCGACCCCCAAGGGAAGGCTGAGTGCTACGGAGTTCGGCACATCTGCCGATATTGAGGGTATAGACATGATGGAACTCGTCTAATGGCTCATTACCCCGGAAAGCACAGGAAAGACATGGACCTGTTGGAGAAGGTCCAGAGGAGGGCAACGAAAATGACCCGAGGGCTGGAGCACCTCTCCTATGAGGACAGGCTGAGAGAGTTGGGGTTGTTCAGCCTGGAGAAGAGGAGGCTTCGAGGTGACCTCACTGCGGCCTTCCAATACACGAAGGGGGCCTATAGGAGAGATTGGGACAGACTTTTTAGCAGGGTCTGCTGTGACAGAACAAGGGGTAATGGTTTTAAACTAAAAGAGGGTAGAGTTAGACTTGACATAAGGAAAAAATTCTTTACAAGGAGGGTGGTGAAGCACTGGAACAGGTTGCCCAGAGAGGTGGTGGAAGCCCCATCCCTGGAGGCATTCAAGGTCAGACTGGATGGGGCTCTGAGCAACCTTATCTAGTTGGAGATGTCCCTGCTCACCACAGGGGGGTTGGACTAGATGACCTCTACAGGTCCCTTCCAGCCCGAATGATTCTATGAAAGGGGCTGTTGCTCTCTCCCTCCCACCTTCTCATGCGTGTTTGCTGCCCACGGTCCCACGCCAAGCCTTTCCCTGTGCCAGGCCAGCGTGCCAAGGAGTTACTGTAGTGGGTCAGTTTGCTGTTGGGCAAAGACCAGGCTCTCGCGGAGCAGGGCTCCCCCGAACAGTTGGCCGGCAGCCACCGCACTGAGCCACGCAGTAACGCGTTCCCATGCTATAAACCATTTCTGTGTTTGTAGCTCTGCAGGGGAATGAAAACTAAATGGAGATCCCTGCTAAATTTTGACTGAATCCACAAATTGTACGTAACCCTGCTGCTGTCCTGTAGCTTCTTGCTGGCTTTCTGGTCTAAAAAGGAAATTTGGAAGCAGAGCAAAGCCCATCTCTGGCCAGGGGAAATTTATCAGAAATAAATTTTTCTTACTTGGATGCAGCCTGCTCGAGGTCCTAAGCCCACATCTGTGTCTCGCAGGAGCAAAGTTTTGTGGTTTGACACTGGCAGGTGCCAGCACGAGGTTTGTACCTGGGCCTGGGCACACAGCCGGTTCTCCTGCCCCTTGTTGCCCCGAGGTACGGCCATGTGGGAAGGCTGCACCGCGGCCCCGGAGACAGCCTCCTTGCCAGTACTGCCGGTGACCACGACTCCTCTTGCGTTTCAGCACGCAGGGAAGGCAGAGATTCCTTTTCCTCTGATACCGCAGGTTCGGAGCTGATCCATCTCGGCTCGCTCCGGGATGCGGAGGGAAGCACCTCGGCTGCTGCTAACGGGAGCGTGGTGGAGCGTTTCTGCGCGTCCATCTGGGAGGCAAATAAAGGCTCCCCCTCTGCTCCCAAGGAATCAGGTCTGGGGGGTTAGACTTGAGCTTCACCTTGGAACTGTGAGGGATGCCGTTTCCTCCCTGGGGGTGTCTCACCAGGACAGGTTTGCGTTTCCTCCTCTGTTTGCACTGGAGGCATGGGTGGGATTTCGGCTGGGGCTGCTGTATCCTGCGCCTGGGGTGCTTTGAAGCTGGAGGAGTGAGAAGAAACAGTCTTGGGTTTGGATGTTGTCAGCTGGGATGTCCGGACCTCCACGTGCCACGTGGGAGCAGCCTTGGCCACCCTTACTGTGAGCACCAAGGACTTCCCCCAGCTCCTGCCCCTAAGCCAGCGGCAAACCCCTTCCGTGGTCCATGGCTCTGCTCCCGGGTATCTGCACGCAGCCGTGAGGAGGAAGGCTCCTCCTTCCCCGCCAGGGCTTTCACCTACGGCACGTACACCTCAGCATCAACAAGCAGTAAGAATGTTGTCCCAAGAAGTGGGATCTTCACCCACCGTGCAAGCCAAGTCACCCAGGGTCAAGGTATTCCTTTCACTATGGGTTTGCACAAAGCCGAGAGGCCAGGTGATGTCCCACAAAGCTGGCTCAACTCCTCAAAAACTACAGCATGTTTATCCTGTTACCTGATTAGCAAAAACCCACCCAAATTTACACTTATTGATCAGTAATTACACCATCATTTGTATATTGGCTGGTTATATTTAAATTAGCCTCACTTACCATGTAAATTAGCACACATGCTCCTTACAGGGGGTGCGTGACAAGTCTTTTTGGTCTTGAATTGAGTCAGTGGCTGCAATCTCCCCCTGCCACCTTTACCTTTCCCCCAGTTACTGCTGATTTCTGCTGACTTTACACTTCAGGTGGCAACTTCCCAGCCTGATGATGTTCTGGGGTAGGACCATCAGCCTTCAGTTGCACCTCAAGGACCTTAGGAGTCAGCAAGCACGCAGACTGAGGAGCTCATACAGAGGTACCAGTGAGAGTCTGACTTTTGGCATAGCAGTTCCCCCCTCATCGCATTCTGCGTTCCTTAGGTCAAGCTGCTCTTTTTGCCTGAGAAATTGGTTTCTCTCCTCTGCCCGCCCCCCGTTTCTCATCTACAGGAAGAGAAGTGCTGCTTTCATAGCGAGGGATTCAAAGTCCTGGGTTTATGAGGGTGTTTACGAGGGAGCTGTACTCATCCTGCCCTGATGTACTTGATGGTGCTTTCAAGGGCAGAGTTACTTCTGCAATCCCTCCTCTGGCCTCGTAACCAAATACTTCTTTCTTTTCTGCGGTCTTAGCAGTTGGGGTCTACACAAAACTTGTGGGGCGCAGCATTTTAGCCTCCCTTAGCTGGTGATGTTGCACCTCTTCAGCCGCCAACGAGCACCTTATCTACAGCAGCGAGGGCAGGTGCTGTTAGGATTGCACTTTGAACCCAGGGACCAAAGATATAATTACAAAAAAAAAACCCTGGTTCTCACTGAGACTAGTGAACAAACGCAATTCATGAAGCGTGTTTGATGCCCCCATGCATTTCAGAGGAGCTGCTATCTGAATTCTGAAGAGGAACGAGGTGTCACGAGAGAGCCATCAAACAGACCGGAGATGCTTTGGGGGATCAAACCCCCGAATCTGCGTGCTTCCACACAAACGGAAACCTCCAAGGAGCAAAGCAGGGGCGATTGGAAAGCCTGGCTTGATATCCAAGCAGCAACAAACAGGTCTGCAAGAGATTTAGGGAGAGAAGAAAACGCCTGGAGCAAATTACAGAGGAGCAGGTTATTGACATTAGCGGTGGAGCAGCCTTTGGCAGGAGCAGCGGGGCCAAACCACGTGCTGGTGGGGCTGCGTTGCAACAGCAGGAGTAAGAATGGAAGGAAATTCCTGTAGCAAGATGTCATAATGTCAAGGGGCTGAGAGAGAAACCAGCAGAGGAAATCCAGCGCCTGAATAGACAAAGATGCCTTCAGCCTCAAAGTACACAGCTGGGGGAGGCTGTGTTGGGAAGAAAGGCGACAGAGTCCCGAAGGATGGGGAAGACCAGCGGGGATGGATTGCTGGCAGCATCTCGGTGTATCAAGTCAGGGACCTCAAAAAAAAAAAAACAACCACAACAAACCAAACCAAGAGAATTGTAGGGGAAAAGCAAAGCCCCAGGGGAGGTACAACGTGCTACGGGATGTGGTGGCTGTCACGAGAGCCAGGGTTTCAAAAGCAGATTTGTAGAAGACAAAACTACAGAGTGACCAGGCGCCGGGAACCCCATCTGGCTCAGGAGCCGCTTTCCCACCCGGCGTCTTTTCTGTACGACAGAAGTGGCTGAAGCCACCGCTCACCGGTTCAGGTATCTCCGCTCCTGTCTGTGATTACCTGGATTATTTTTACCGTCTCCTCTTCTGGCACCACCGGCTCAGTTTTGTTTGTACAAGGACTGCAAGGGAAGAGGGGACAGCGGGGTTCAGAGCCTGCTGCGTCACCAACACGTCGCTACACCCAAGCCATACACAAACCGCGTCACACAACGCAGAGAAGCTCCCAGCATCTGAAAGAGAACCAGAAACCATTTGCAATTATTTTATTATGACTTAAAATAACATTTCCTCCAAGGAAGGATCACAGCTCGGTGTCTTCTCTTTTTCTCCTTGTTTTCTCCCCACACCTCCGGGTAGGTAAGACCTCTCTCTGCTGCGACTTCGGTTGGGTTTGTGGTACCTAATGGCCAAACTCCAAGGATTTTGCTGAACGCTGGAATTTAACTCTGTTTTGCTGCCAGCGTTCCCGGACAGATCCCACCTGCCCGTCGGTCTCATCCCTGGAGCACAGGGGAGCTGTTTCACATCCGATATAGCCCCCGTATCAGTGCTGGCTCGTGCCTGGCTGCACCCCTGTCACCCTCTCTCTC
>NW_009624784.1:1480-2120 GCF_000690535.1 Cariama cristata | reverse complement strand
TTTAACCTCTTGGCCTCTTTCACCCACTGCTGAGAAAGAAATTGCGTCCTCAGAGATGCCCCATGCCTAGCGCAATGAATATTTCCTCCAGGCTGCAGCCAAGTTTGTCTTGCACAGGTACCAAAGAGAAGAGAGGATGATGATGTGCAGGAGAGGACAGCATCCGAGGAACCGGGACCCAACAACCACCTGACTCCCAGTTTCCTTCTCTTAAATGACTGTGACATAAACCCAGCTATTTTTAAAGCACCAGCGTTTACCACTGCTGCTCCAGCATCGCGTGCTGCACCCTTGAGCTCAGGTTTTTTGGGCCACAGTGGGAGGGGGAGCAGCCGAGGGGACCCTTTCCTCTGCCACCCCCTGGGACCCGCCGTACCTGATGGGTGATGTGGTTGTGGGGAGATGGGCACAGCGTAACAGCTTCCAGGTCCCCGGGAGCAGAACAGCACAAAAGCGAGCCACAAAAATCCTCCTTTGGCCTCCAGCTTCGTTACTCCTGGGTGGAAGGATTGGTCCCAAACTCCCCAGGCTGTGTCCAACTCCCGGCCACCCCGGGGCTGGTTTTGTCCCCATCCCGCTCACCTCGTCTCTTCCACATGACCCCATCAGCGAGGTGGGGGCATGGCTATCACCGTGCCCT
>NW_009624784.1:1064-1412 GCF_000690535.1 Cariama cristata | reverse complement strand
CATGAGCCCTGGCCATGGTAGAGATGCGCAGGTGGAAGCTGCTAGCAACTTTTATTTGTTGTGTGCTGGAAACACTCCTGTACCACCTACTGGCTTTTTAATTCCTCAAAATAGAGCCCCACAAGCGTACCCTGCGCACGTCCTGGGCAGGAAAAGCAGGGCCGGGGCGATGCGAGGTGGACTGAGGCTCCGCAGTGCTTTGGAGCAACGCAGCCCCTTTCACACCGGTGCAAATTTGGGAGGAAGACGCAGAAATAAAACTTTTTATTTTTGCAAAAGTCACTCTGGTACGGGGTGGCCGGCGAGACGCAGGCAGGGTGGGCCGCGCTGGAGCTGCTGCTGGGGAGG
>NW_009624784.1:0-1054 GCF_000690535.1 Cariama cristata | reverse complement strand
GGGGGGTGGGGGGGCGTGCAATGGTGCGGGCTCAAATCTCGGTGCGGAAGCGCAGGTCGGTGCCCGACATCTTCTGCGCGTAGTCCTGGTCGAAGCGCTCGTTCTGGGCCACGGTGAAGTGGTTCTTCCAGTCCCCGGTGGTGCCTGGGGCCGGGCGAGACGGGGCTCAGCGGGGACCAGGGTCTGGGGGGGCAATGCACGGGGAGCCCCCCGGAGCCGCTCACCTTTGCGCATGAAGGGGGAGACGCCCTGGTCCATGAGGTGGGAGGGCACCATGCTGTAGTTGGTGGTGGGGTTGTCCCGCATGGCCTCGAAGGACGTGTGTCGTGTGATGGCGTCCAGCACCGCCTCCGGCAGCTCCCGCCCCAGGAACTGGGCCACCTTGGCAATCTCCCGGCGGAGGTCCTGCGGGACACAGGCCCATGCTCACCTCTCCTGTGCCACCCCCAGACCCCACACCACCATCCAGCCCAGGCCTTCACCTCCTTCAGGTCCTCGTAGAAGAGGTAGAGGATGGGGTGATCCTTCCTCCGCTCCCAGTAATCCTTGACGTGGTCATACCAGGAGCCGTATGCCACTGCACAGCGAGAGCGGCCAGGAGGGTGTCAGTGGGTGACAGCACCCCACAGGGTCCCCACACACCCCCATGGGTGCCCTCTCCCACCTCTGCCGGCCATGAACTCCTCCAGGTACCGGGTCCATGTCCCGGGGTGCGGCTCGAACTTGTTCATCAGGTCAAAGTGGTAGAAGTAGACGGCCACGTCCTTGGCGTTGCGTCCCACGTAGATCATCTGTGGAGACCTTGGTGACACGTGGGGACTTGCAAGGTCCTGGCTGGGCAGGTCCCCTCCTTATCTCTGCTGGGTCCCTCCAGGTGTGTCCCCTCCAGCCTGTTACCTTGCAGCGGTTGTCCCAGAAGGTTTTCGGCAAGATGCAAGCTGGGATGTGGGTCTTGATGATGCGAGGGGATGCCTTGGCCTCCAGCTGCTCTGTGCCTGCAAAGATTTCCCCCAGGAGCACCCCCATTGCCAGCGGGGACCCCCGTCTGCCAAAA
>NW_009624783.1:0-8435 GCF_000690535.1 Cariama cristata | reverse complement strand
TGTGTATAGAACACTGATAATCATCAGTTGCTGTATTGATAATCCATGGTTTCTAGCTGCAGTCACGCTGCCAGGTGTCTGTATTTTCCCCGTAGCATAGCTATAAGCTGTGGCAGTAGTTGCAAATAAATAAATAAATAAAGCTGTTTAGCTTGCAGGGGAGGAGAAATGGTATGTACAGTTGAATGGGAGGGAAAGTATTCTGTTCAGGCTTCCATTCACAATTAAATCAAAAAACTAATCATAGAAATGGTTGATTGTGAGACTAGATTAAATGTGAGACAGCTCTGTTTATAATATGAAAATTGTGCTGCTTAATTGCCTTTTGGGGCATATTTAATTAATTACACACTTAAACTGACTGACAAAGATAAAGTCACTATTGTGTCTGACCTTAGGATCTCTTTTCTTTCTAATCAGATTTTAGAAATAATCAGGGTTATTCTGAAGCTGTATGAGCAGTGGAAGAACTTTGATGAGAGGAAAGAGATGGCTACTATTCTTAGTAAAATGCCTAAACCAAAACCACCTCCAAACAGGTACTGTGCTTCCCTAATACACCTTTTCTATGCAAAACCAGGACTGCTATCTTAAGAATGAGTAAATGTTTAATTTGAAGTATAGCGTATGTTTTTATACTGCAGATCCTTTCTATTAGAAACAGCCAGTTCAGGAGCTAGTGATATGGAGAACGTTCACTGTTTTATGGAGAGCATTAATGTGATTAGAATGGGATCAATACAGCTTAGCAAATATAAGGAACTGCAGCGTGCGGCTCTGTGGTTGGGCCAGATTCGTTGGAACTGGGCCTGCTTGATGTCGTATTTAATTACAGTGATTAAATATCACTGTTGGGAATCTGCACATGCAAATTCCTGTGCACATGCTTATGTAATGTGAACTTTGAAATGCTGACTTGAGAAGTGGATTCAGCAGGCAGCCGCATGGGGTTATATTGAAATTGTTATTCAAATAAATACACCGAAGTTATTTATGCATGCTGAGAATAACCTTTGCATTTTTTATGAAACTGAACAGAATATCTTAACGTATTTGTGTATATGTTGAAGTATTTTCCTTCAAAAGGTTTTTACTACTTTCAGAATACCGTATTTTTTAATTTAAAAAAAGACAAAGATGTAATATGATGATGCTTTTTGAAGACACATGTTTTTTTTGTTTTGTTTTTTTTTCTTTTCTTCTCAACAGTGAAGGAGAACAGGGTCCAAATGGTAGCCAGAACTCTAGTTATAGCCAATCTTAAGACATTCCAAAGAATTTCTTTATGGACCACTTTGACTCAAGACATCCTGGGATCTTTCCTGTGTTCATGAAATGGACAGAAGGTTTTAGTAACATCTTTGACAAAGAACTTGAAGAATAAATAGCTTGTTTGTGTCAAGCATTTTGAAAGCTTTTTCTCTAAAACCGCATCATTTTCTCTGACGCTGGAGCAAATGTACTAAGATTTTTTCAGTGTAAGGAATCAAATGTTAAACCAAGCTGCAAAAGATTTAACACTATCCATTCAAAACAAATAGTTGATTATTGGGTTTTGTTTGCTTTGAGAAAACTGTAACTTGCCATTGAAATGAACTATTTTTAAAGTGACAGTAACCTGAAGCCTAAGTGTCACTGTGTTAATGACCTGTGTTGTCTTAATTTTGTTTGTGACTGAAGGAAGATAGTGCACTGTATGTTAAATCTATTCATTACCTTGCGTTTTGTTGATTTTTTTTTAAAAGATAAATATGGATTCCATAAAGTAACACAGGAATCCTTCAGAAACAAAGCCTAGAAGAACCTGCAAAGAGTATTGTTAGAGTTTTAATGAAAGCTGCAGGAAAGAAATTCAGTTCCTTTTTTGGATTAGAAACATGCTGTTTTACTCAGTAGATGTACTTGGATGTTCTTGCCATGAAGCATAGTAGCCCAGCTTACCAGAGAAGTGCAATATGTATAGTGATTCTGGAGTTTTCTTAAACATTTCAAGTGTTAGGAATTAAAAAACCCCAACATACTATGATTTTTTTTTTTTGCAAGTAAACGTACTGTATAGTACAATCGGAATATTTCACAATCAAATACAAATCTGGATATGACTGCTATTTTTTATGGTGGATTTTTTTTTTGTACAAAAGATATATACACTGTCAGTCTGCCTTCACTGTTAGTGTGAATTTGTGTGGTTCATTAGAGAGTTTATTTAAGAGGATCAAGCTTTTGGTGAGCTTCATACTGGCTAATTTTAATTGTGATGTTAGGAGCAACTCTTTAGAATAACTGAAATGGGATTCCTTGGTTAACTATGTGCTGGAGAAAATGAGATTCCTACAAAGAGAAGGCCATATCCTGTGTTCCTTACTCAGGCAGATATCCCGCTGAAGTCAGGAATTGGCCTAAATTGAATTTCTTGATTTTTTTACATAACTTTGTTTCTGATTAAGTTCTGTACAACTTCATTTTGAATGATAATGCCGACTTGCCCAAGTATAAAAATTGAATGATAAAATAAAGTGCAGTAATATTTTTCTCCATTTTCTTTTTTTTTCCTGAAGCAACACATTTCACTGGTCTGAAATACTGGAGGGAAATTCTTGAAAACTCTTGCTCTGTGATGCGTCTTGGTTCGAAAAACTGGCCCCTTAAAAAAAAAAACAAAAACCAACCTGTTTTTGCAAATACCTGTCTTTATAATTGGATTGTCAGCCAGTGAAATATAACTGAAGCGTGTTTGTATGTAGCCCATTAGTCTACTAGCATTTATTTCTGTTCAGGTTATTTTCCTAAAATGTTAGGTAAACACAAGCCCAAACCACTTTGGTGAGATAGGAAATAGACACGTTTTGGTCTTTGCTCCTTTTGTTGCCATTTGATCCATACCTTTTATAGACACTTGATTGATGAAGTGGAATTGGACTATTTGCCTTTGTTTCTTGAAGTCTAAAATGTGCTATTTGTAATGTGGACTTGGGGAGTAGAAATAAATCAATGCAACTTGACCACTGCGTGGAGTTCTTACACAGGAACTGTTCTTTAGGTAAACATCAGTCTTCTCACACGTACCGCGTCATTTGCTAAGAAAGCTGATGTTCTGAAATTAGGGGTTTCCCACTATTAATGAAGAATTCTGGCTGGAGTGATTAAAAGTTTTCTTGCTGCTCAAGAGCCTTTGCAGACTTGACTTCACACCTAAATTACCTATGTGACCTGAACCTCAGAGCTAAAATATCAGGCACTTCTTGATGGTAAATAGAAGTATCTTAAGTCATTTCTGTACTGGGGAGGTAAGGATAGTTTTACCAGCTCTGATTCCAGCGTAAACAGTGAAAGGCAATAAAGTACAGGCAAAGGAACTGGATTCAGTGATGACAGTTATAAAAAGAAAGATGTGCATTAGAACAACAGGAAATGGGACATAATGTGAATTCAACAGCTTTGCTACCAACCAGACAGAAAAAAAAAAAAAATCACCTTTAGTGTGCTTCATTTCAAAGGAGAGAACTACATAAAACTGAGGTATCTCATTAAGAGAGAGGTAGCTAAAAGTCTTCACAGATGATATGGTTACAGGTGACAGCGGAGCGTCAAAGCAAACACAGGCCATTTATGCCAAAAAGACTAAAGAAAAAATCTACAAGGAAGCAAACTGAACTGGATCAGACAAGTTATTTAACTCAAAAAGCATCATTTGAAAAGCAAGTTTTATCCTCAAAAGGAAGATGCAAAGGAAGACACAGAAAGGATCATCACCTTTGACAAGCTACAAATAGTTTGAGAAACACCTTACAAAAAACTTACCAAGACTAATAAAAACTAATGAAAATAAAAGAGGTATACAGTGGCTTTCCTATTAAAAAAAAAAAATAAATCCACAACTCTTCAGCTCAGAAAAGATAGCAGAGGTCTAGAAAAATCATGAGTGGTGTGAAGACTGATGAGGTGACAACTGTTCATCACTTCTGACAGAAGCAGCAGGAGCAGCCGATGAAAACAATCCATGCAAGTTGAGAAGCAACAGAGGGAAAGCTGCTTTCTTCCAGTGCATTGTAAGACCCAACGCAGCCTGCTCTGACTGCTGGGAGTTTGTGTGGAAAATTTACAAATACCCAAGTATACCAAGACATGCAAAGCCCAAGGGAAGTATCAAAGCGCTCTGAGTTGTAAATGAGAATAATCTGGGGATTCTATCACTACATACTTATCCTGTTTTATGCTCTTCCTCAGATGTTTATTACTGGTTGCTGCCAAACAGAAAATAATGGGCTAGACGGATCTTGGTGTGACCCTATATAACTGTTTGTTGTTCATTTTTTGTGGCTATGTAGTTTTAGATGTTCCCAACAAACTTTAACGTAGCTACAAAAGGAAGCCTTGGCCACTTGTGACTGAGTTTAGTCGATTAGAGTTCCTTGCTTTGTTCATCTGTGTACTGAAGTTTGGTGGCTTGATCGATACAGCTAGGCATGATTAATTACACATTTAGCTAAGTGTTTTCAGTGTGTCTCAAATTTTCTATACAATCTGACCTTAATGATCTAGATCAAAAGGCATCATAAGTCCTGCTGAGGCCTGGCACAACGCAGCCGACAGTGGGCTTCAGTTGCCCCTTTGACTGTGTGCCCACAGCATTGTGAAACTGCCTGTGGAACAGGCAAAATTAATAGATCATAGGATTTGGCTAAATCCAACAAAACTGTTGGCATCTGTTACTCCTCCTGATCCAGTCTGAAGAAGACCTTTCCAGAGTAAGATAGTGAGAATTGCCGGGTAAGTGACTACAACAAGGTAACACCCATACTCATCCTGGCATTTTGATTTCATCTTGCTCCCATTCATCAGTTAGACTAAACCAGTATTTGAGAAATTAGTCTAAATTCTGATTCTTAAGTTGTTTGTTTTTTTTCCTATGGATTGGAAATAAAGTATAGCAATAAGACTGCTAAAAAGTCAATGATACTTTGAAGAAAAATGCACTCGTTACTCACTGTGATGACAGCTACACTACAGGGTCTCTAACTATCAGCAAAGACGAGAGAACAGAAACCGCTGTAAGGTACACTGGCAGGGCAGCACAGCTAACGCAGCTGGCTGTGCCAACTACGGGAGAAACAAATGACCGCAGAGAGACTGCAGGACTTATCAGAAGTTAAAATTCTAGTAAGATTAGTTACTTTTTCTTCTCTGCTCTCTAAACTTAAGAGGGTATATTTTTTAGGTCCTCTTCTCACCATGCAGACTGCACTGGCAGGATGGAAGAGCTGCAGCGTAAGTGCACATTGCCTGCAATACCGATTAGAGCAGAACCAGAAACGTTAATTCCTTTTTCCAGACATCTTGCAGGAGTCCTGAACTTCTGTGCTAGGACTTAAATTTTCTAGAAGCGAAAGCAATTAATCTTTGCTAGTTCCCCATAACTGCTAACAGCATTAAAAAAACCAAACAAAATCCTTAATATTATGAATATGCAAATTTATAGGTGGGGATGGGATGAGTCAGTTTGCTTTTTAAAGTTTAAGACATGCAAATTAACGTACATAAAAGAAGGGAGTTCAGTAACATCCTTGGACACCTCAAATTTTCCAGCCTGAAACGTTTACATCTCTGCAACAACTTCAAATATAGGCAAGTTCTCACTTGATACTGAGCTGCTGAGGGAACAGTTGTTGTTAAATGAATGCTATAGCATTTTGTGCTCAGAAGCAGATCTGCATATAAAAATGGATGTACTTTTAAAATAAGGAATCACACAGCACTTTGAACAGCGAGTATTCTAGCACCAGGTCAGTTTCCCTTTGTATTTTCTGACCAGTAGTGAAGCTTTGGCCTTGCAATCACATAGTACAAACCTAAAATGTTGTGCTCTATTTGTACTCTTTGATAACACAGCAGCTATTTTAAAACTCCAGCTACAAATGAAGTATAATAAATGTGTGCTTAAGGCAGTTACCCCAACTCCATGAGAATATCTGCAGTTTAACTAATCTAAACAAACTACCCAACACAGTTATTTGGGAAAGGATAATTTTATTTGTCCAATCATCATTACTTTAAATAGTCATAAACTACCTCATACAAAAATCTTAGTAAACATAATAAGCACTTTGATTCTCTTCACATACTTTCACCAAAAAACATAGCCCAAAGTAAAGGCTGAACAAATTCAACGTCCTCTGTTCATGTCATAGTCTTTAGATAAAATGTAAACCGAGCAGTTGATACGCATGGCTATTTGAAGATGAATGCCCAATTACACAAGAAAACAGCAGTGGGCTGTATTCTGGAAGTGGAATGCACATCTTTTGAATGTGAAAACCTACAAACCATCCTGAAGCCTTGATGGGGCAAGGGTTTGGGTAGTCATCTTCATTTTTTCTCTGGAGGTTCATGTTTTACCCAGTCCTCAAAGCCACCAGCATATTGCTGAACTCTGAAAATATGCAGAAGATACAATGTTAAGAAGGACTCTTCTTCAAAAAGGTATCTAAGAGGACACGGCAAAAAAAACCCCAAACCAACACAAAAAAAGAAAAAAAAACCCAGAAATTCTCTGTAATCAAATACACTTGTACTTAGCTTCAATGAGCCAGATTGACATTCCCTGTACTCTAACACTGCCTGTTTCCATGCAGTGTGTTCTTTTACTCTTTTCTTCCAAATGACACAATGCTGGAGATCAAACATCAAGCAAGTAGCAGCAGCTGGATCAATGAAACAGTTTGCCACTTCTTTTTTTAAAAAGAGAGAACAGACTCACTACAGTGGGAAGTTTACATCTTCTTTTGTCTAATACTTCAGATGTCATCAAATAAATGCAGCACACTGATCTTTACTTCCTTGCAAACCTACATGCTCTACAGATCTGACATAAGCCTGCACAAAATTAAACTCTGGAAAAAAACTCACCATGCAAAACGATACTGACTCCTTCAATTAGACGGCATGAAAAACAGGTAATGGAGGATACTCTACACTTGCTAAAACAATGTATTTATAAAACAAGAACGTGGTTCCATACTTTTCACTAGAATTAGCAGGGATATTCCAGTTCATGAATTGCAGTTCAGCGAAAACATAAGCAAACAATCAATTTTTAAAATTCGATCTGCAGTCCTCAAGCCAGCGAGGCACCTTCTGGCACGGGTGTAACAATTCTGCCAACCAAACGCTGTTTCTGCTTTCGCTCTATCAATCTCATTGTCTTTTTTAGCTATTGCCTTCGCCGCTTTACTCCTGGCAAACAATCCAATGCTTTACTGAAAGTGAAGGCGTACTTTGTCAACAGTGAAGTGCATAGGTAGAACTGCAATTTAACAAAGGGTGTGGTTTCATAAACTATTTAATCTAATTTAAGACTGTACTTCTACCAAAGCGAGCAATTCTCCACCTCTCCAATCATCCTGCGTCTCAGGACTAGTGCTTGTGAAGCTGTATAAGGAAGCAACGCCTCAGCGAGGGAGCCCTAAGAGGCGGAAGGACATTTTAATGTCAGCATCGTCTTGCAGCAGGTTGCATCACCTGCAGTGCATGTGCAGAGCTGCTGAGGGGTTGTTTCACAGGGTGATACACCTCACTTTGCCGGAACACCCAACGGCGTCTTTTAAGGGTCAGCAGAGACAAGAGGAGGTGTCTAACTCAAATACCAGTTGTTTTGTTCATATTCCACATTTACATTTTTACCCTTGCCCACAAGAAGTGGCGTACAAGTTCTGCTTCATGGGGGGAGGCTGCATTAATCCAATCCTTACACATACAATTCATACCTGCTGAAACCCAAGGACATGGCAAAACCGAGTGCTTGTTTACTTCTTGTTCCTGCCAAGCAGGAGAAAACCACAGGGTCCGACTTGGATGGCATCTTTTGATTGTACTGCTCCTTGAACTCCATTGGGTCCATTTGTAGAGCTTCCACTAATTCACCCACTGGGAAATACAGAAAAAAAGAAAAAAAAAAAGTCTCGTTTATTCTCCATCCACAGACAGGCTTACACTATAAGGCTTGTGATTCCTCTGGAGGAACACAACATAACTACCAGCTGTCTGGCACAGCTCCTCTTTGCTCAGCCACCACCACTTGCCCACAGACTTGACGATCAAGCAAGGGGAACACCCAACATCCCCACATAGCAGTGTTAATAACTTACACGGTATGTTGATGGACGCTGGGATTTTTCCAAATCTGTCAATCTCCCACCTCTCCCGCACGTCTATGTGGAGGATGTTGGTCTTCTTCAAGTCTTTGAGCTCCTGGTAGGAAAGGCTCGGCGCCCCGCCATCGCAGAGCCTGCGGCTGGCGGCACCCACCGCCCCGGCACCTGACAGAAAGACGCAGCCCCTGAGCCCAGAGCAGACCCCGGCTCTCCCGCCCTCTCGGGAAAGGCCATCGCCCCTCATCACGTTTAACATACTCACACGGGGCTCGCCCGGGCCACCCG
>NW_009624782.1:17289-36869 GCF_000690535.1 Cariama cristata | reverse complement strand
GCCCCCGCCTGCTCCGTAACCCCCCCCAGAACAAGGCCTGCCTCCTCTGTCGCACCTCGGCGCCCGTTACGCTGTGAGCTCTTTGTCTGGGCCGAGCTCATTTCACACACGCAGGGCAATCCATGGCGTGGCTCTGGGCCATGCCGACCCCAACGAAGAGGGGAGGCAAGAGCTGCTCTGGCTGGGAAGTGCAGCAACTTCTCAAGCAACAAGAAGACAGCATTTTGTGGTTTTCTTGCCATTTGTCGCTACTGTTCTCCGGCTGAACCTCACGATAAGGGACATGTCTGCAGACCACAGACAGTGGTTGCCATTCTGCCCACTGTCACAGAAGTTCACGCATGCTTTGAAATGCAAGATCACCTTTAAACATTAGTAGTGGCTCCTCCCTACAATTTAAGTTGCATGTTTTCACTGGAAAAGCAAGATCCTTATCGGCTAGATAAGTTTTATGCAACTGTAACAACCGACATTTACTAGAGAAATGGCAAGAGAGAGCATTTTTGGGGCATGAGGAACAGTCTAGCTTGGTCTCCAAGAAGGAATCCAAGGAAAAGAGTTCAGTTTTATAATGCATGTAATCCTTTTGGATAAGAAGTGACCGAATGCGCAACCCCCTCCCCGCTCCCAGGTCTCAAGTTCATAGCAGCACCACTCGTCACAGCATTACCATTGGGGCTGCAAGGCACTCTGCTCACTTACAGTATCCTGGAGCCCAATTTTCTCTTATACTTTCAGATACAATCCTGGTCCTGTCAAAGTCACTGTCAGATTCCTTTTTGGTGATGGAAGGACTTCATTAGCTTCCTGCTTAGTCTTGGTCTAAAGGTTAATTACTTTGGAAAGTCAGGAGGAAAATTACTTGGCACTCGGGAGATATCTTAAGCTGCAAACACTGATTCAGCTAGATCAGTTATTGTCATCTCTCTCTTTGTTTTTTTTTTTTTTTCCTTTCTAGGCAAAACTTGTTTTTTCCCCTGATCTTCTCCATAGCCCCTATTTTGCCGGTTTCCATCTGGGCTGTTCCCAGCGTTCTTGCTGAGGCAAGAGTGCTGATTCACAGCAGAATTACTTGGATTCAACACTCCTTTCACGTATATCCGGATATAATACTCGATTTGTAGAAGTGTACTGTTGATGTCTGTTTGTTTTGTTTACCTCCCTCAACCTTCTCACCTTGCTGCCTGCTCTAGCTCGTCACTGCCCTGCCCATGTTGTCACAGCCCATGCCTCCTACTTCCAGCAAGGTGCACCCAGCTCCCTTCATACTGCTCCTCCAGTTTGCCCAGATCAAATTCCAATCATCACCTCTGAAAGGGCTTGCCATCCTTCTTAGCTGGTATTTTTGGACTGTGAATTCTCCATCGCAATATCCAGGTAGAGCAATGCAGCACTGTGTAGTCACAGAGGTGAAAATACCACCTCCTGCTTTTACAGAGTGTGCTGCCGCTCCTACGGCTCGGTCCTTGTTGAGCCAGAGGCCGCGGAGAGAGAACTGGGGTAATAATACAGTTCATTCCTCCATGAGCTCTTCCTACCCTGGGGTCTTCCTAGTCCTTGTATGCCTGGTTTGGCGGAAGAGATAAGCAACGCATCCCGCAGTTTCTCCAGGCGCAGAACGGTGAAGGCTGGGACTAACACCAAACCTAAGCTCGGAAAGATGTTGCAACAGCAGCAAGTCTCTGAAAATGTCACCTTTCAGAGGAGGAAGTGCACATCGGCTTGACACGGCTCAAAGGATCTGAGACAGGAGATCTGAAACTTTGTGAAAGAACAGCCTTTATCTCAGGGACAGGCTCGATCCATGAATAAACAAGCTCAACACAGAGAATCAACACCGAGCATGGAAAATGCGCTGCTCTGCGTTTTCCCAAAGGGACACATTGCAGGTAAATAAGCGAGAAGAAGTACAAATGGTATTTGGCTTTAACGGCTGGGCAGCATTAACCTTGCTGCTGCTCTGGGGAGGGCAGAACGGCTGCGCTGAGAGCATCCTTGTTGGTGTGCTCACGGCGAGTTGCAGTCACGCATAGAGTAAAACCGCAAGGAGGGAAATCACAGGATTCTGCCCTGAAAAAGGAGACGGCGCATGGCCAGGACGGAGTCCCCTCGTTGGAGGAGTGGTTCATTACAAGAACGGTGAGACCCGTGCTCTTCCCTGGCTACGTAACAGGCTTCACCTTTAGAAGCCTCCTCGCTGCAGAAGCTGAGGTGTGCACGGACAGTTTGCTCCTGCCTTTTGCATCCTCTTTTGCTACAGACAGAGGATTTCAGTCTTCAACATGCTTCTCTAGCAGTAAGTTTACTTAGCATCAGTAATAGTTAAAAGCAGCGGAACAACCTGGTTGTCAAAGGTGGTCTGTTGCCAAACAAGGAGGGCTGGGTCTGCTCCCTGTGCAAGCAGCGACACTGAAATGAGTTGTTCCCAGCAGACGGCACAAGTGCTTGAGCTGCTTCGATTGCTGCTCGCAACAGCAAGGTACCTGCCCTCAGGTGTCCGGCTTCTTGCACAAGAAAAGCGAACCTGCGATTTGTAGCAAAATATTGTATTTAAATTGATAAACTTTCGTTCAGAAATAAAATCCTGATAAGTTGCTCAATTTTTGTAATTTTTTTCGGTCATTTTTTGTTGAAAGCAATAGGTCTGGGATGATGTGGATACCAGAAGCAAACAGTTGATGGCACTGCATGATCACTGTCCCTGCGATTGATGTCTCCCTGGGTACCCAGCAGTCTTTCCCTCAATGAAGTGTTACACTTTCATGCTGTAGGAAAAACACTCACAAAATGTAATCGTTACCTACAAAGTATATTTTATTTCTTGATTCTTCTGTTACTCATTTTCTCTTATCTTCTGCTCTATGTATGACAGTCTACAGCCTGGACTTTTCAGTTGTTCTGGAGCTGGATCTCACAGATTGCTAAATAATGTACGAGGTGATGGATCCCAAATGGAATTAGCGTAGCGGTTTATGACAGCTATCACGGCTGCCCTGCTGGAGCTGATGGCTGGGATGGCCGGCAGAAGCCTGGTCCGTGTATTAAAAAAGCAATCATTTGTCAGTGCTGGTTGTGGTGCTGGTTTGAATTGTACGTGGTGGAGATAAGAAGGAGGCTTGTAACGAAGTGACAAGGAACACAAAAAGGAAAACAATCAGTCTTTGTTTCATGAATATTTCTGCAACGGGAAATAAAAAAAGCTCCAAGGGAAGAATTTCTACATTTCATGTCTGTCTTGTATTTTCTCTGTACATAAGCTGCTTGTGTCATTACAGACAGCTGTGATGAAGTTAGAACTAGAATTAGGTTAGTTAGAATTAAATTTGCAACCAAACTGGGACCAGGGATAAACATCTTGCATAGGACAGAATTAATATTAGCATTATTATTATCTTTAATTAAAGCAACATTTAAGCAAAGAGCAGCAGGTTTTCCTCGTGGTCTCTGCCAGCTAAATGCTAGACTAAATAATACTTTCTTTGGGCATCTTTCAGTTCTTCCTTCTGTCCAAGGAATGCAAGCGGCTTAGTACAGCTTTTCTATTCAATGCAATTTGGACTGAAGTCAAATGGCTATTTTAATTTGAAGATGTTTAAAGGTCTGAAGGTGACTTTAGAGAACACAGTTACAAGCATAACTGCAAAGCAACAAAGCAACATCTAAGAAGTAACTGTGGGAGCATGAAAATATAAATGACCTAAATAGTATAAAATAGTATGATGGGAAATATGGGTAGAACAAATGTCTTGGATGGGATAGGAATTCAGCTCCAGGAATGCAATTTTGGCAGTAATGTCTCAAACAGAGAATGCTATTTCTGGGCAATGCACTGAACTCTGGGTTATGAATTAAACTCAGGTAATTTATGTTCGGCTCGTAAATACTGGCAGTGCAAAAACCAAGCAGAAATGGAACAGAATATATATTGCTGTAAATTTTGTAGCCATTGAGACCTATAGAGTTGTCATGTACATCTGATGCCAGGTAATGCCTAAAAAATATTCAAGCCAAGGAACACATAGCAAGCCCTTCAAAGCTGCCAACTCGAGGACCTTAAGGAAATTCAGTTTCAAAGCAGCATGTTAAGAGGGGTTTGAAGAGGTAACTTCCCAAACCCTGATCTTTATTTATTAGCTGTTTCTGACAAGCCCTAAAGAAAGGCAAATGTCTTGATATTTTGAAATTGCATGCCAAGCGTTCATTTTATAGGAAACTCTGATCTTTAGGAAATACCAATACTATTCCATTTCCTGATTTCTCATTTTTCTCTCTTGGAATTTAATAGCAGTCTGCTGTGCAGATCTTCCAAGCCAGTGTCAGTTCCAAGGCTTGGCTGCCTGGGGCTCACAGAGCTCCAGCTTCCTCACAACCAGCTGTCTTCCAGGTGCCTTTGAAGTGTGGTTTCTGCTAGAAAAGTAGCTATGGGAGAAATATACCTCCATGTTGTAATCAGAGTTAGGTCTGTTAAAATTTTGATAATGTTTCACTCCTCAGGGGGTGCAGGTCAGCGCGACATCTTCGTGGGGAGACGCAGCCAAAGGAGAAACCTCCATTTGGCAGGAGAGTGGATCCCTTTGGGGTTTGGTGAGATCAACTTAGACAAGTCTACGCCCTTACGGTAAATATGGGAGAAACCTCTCCTTAATACACGGGGTGGTGGAGCTCCTCATTTGGTATAAAGCGTAGGGGAGCCTGGCATGATGTCTTCTCTGGGGAAAGGCAGCTTCTCTCACAGCAATATGTGTCTGTTTTGGGCCATACTTCAAAGTCCAGCCTGGGTTTTTGGTGTTTGCTTTGCTCCTATTAAATAGCAACTATCTGAAGGCCTAAAAATCTGAAGCTTAAAGAACTATACAAGCTGCCCAGCGCTCTGAAGAGTTTCTTTATAATTAGAATAAATGCATGAAATATTTAGCCTTCATCCTGTGCAAACCCTGACTTTCAAAAAAGAATTTACAGCATAGGGCGGAGTTTTATCTCCTCCTAAATAGGACAACAATTTCCCGCCTTCCATTTCTGCCCCAAATCTCAAATTCCAGTGTGTGATGAACCAATTGCAGAAGAGGAGATGACCGTTCCTCCACCTCCCCACACAAATGACTCTCAAAAACTTCATTTTTCTCAGAGAAGTCCAGAGGAGAGCTCTGAAATAGCACATCTCCAACTGGGTATCTGTTTTTTATTCTGTTTTGTGGTTCAAGGTGTCTTTTTCTTAAGAAGCACATACCACTAGACCATTAATAGTTTAACAGTCCACCGCTTCCAAGGAAATGCTTACTAGCAGTCAGAGCTGGAAAATAATTCAGAGGATGGCATAGGCCTGATAAAAGGATTAATAAATCACAGCACCGAGAGCTGTGAGTTCAGTTTTGTCTGACACTGGCACTAAGGATTATTTCCTGTATTCAGTGCTCTTAATTGCTTTTTCTCCCCAGAAATTCCGTGTGCAGCTCTGGGATAGGCTTTCTAGAGCTTTCCCAAACAAACTGAAATAGATTTCTTCCTAATTTATGTTTCAACTCTGGTCCTCACAGCAAACTCTTGTATTTGAGGTATACTGATGGGACTGATATACACAGAGAGCATGGGGTGACACCTTCTCTCACTTCCATCATGGCAAAAGTAGAATATTTTTGCAGAATAAAACTGCGAACAATTCCAACCCAGCTCTGCTATTCCACTTTTCTTGGAATTGTTCCGTCTGTTTCTCTGAAAATGAAAGTCTGTTTTTATTCCTACCACCTGCTATTTCCACATGAAAAAGCTGTTTTGTTATAACGAAGGTACCATTTCTTCCAAGGGCAAACTAAGGACATTTCATCACACTGTTCTTCCTGAAATTTCAGTAACCAAATTCAATATGTTACTAGAGTTGATCTGGTTTTTCACAAAGCTGTAAAGCCTTTCAGGGAAATCTCAAGTTCTGTCTGTGGGTATTTACAAAACAAAATGTCATCTCCCTGCCGAACTGTAAGACAGCCTGATCTGGCAAAACAAAAAAGAGAATCCAAAACCAAGATTCACTTTAGCTTTCAGGCTTATCTAGTGACAAGCATTTGGAAACCAGGGTATGATTTCCAAGCACAGACCATATTTTTATCCCAGGCACAAGTGAAGAACACAGTGGCTAAAAACTTTCTTCATGGCGAACTCTTCATGCGAGCAACGGTGGCCAGTTGAGGTGGCCTGAAGTTTGTATTCTGTGCAAATCAGCTTTTTGCAGATTCACTTGTGCTTTTCAAGAAACAATTCAAACTACCCTTTGACTCCAGGGGAAACTCTCCAAATGAGTCATCTTTGACACCCGCCTTTTAATGAACCCCTTAACATCATAAGTCCCAACAGTGTGGGTTAGTCCCACTTGCCAGGAGGAGAGCAAGAAAAAAAGTCAGTGGGCTGATCATGGGCCACCTGAGTTTCCTCAGCAGGATTCCTAGGCAAGAATCAGGGAAAACTCATCCTCTTCTTAGCGTTTGCACGGATGAAAAAAAAAAGTAACCCATCAGAGAGGGTACTCTGGAGAACACCGGACACCCAGGAGTTTATACGCCGTTAGGTTGATGTTGTGGGCCTGGATGCACTGCAGGAGATACCCAGCTGGCTGCCCAAAGGCTTCGGCATGGGTCAGAGCAGACGGGTCGGCTGTGGGTCATCTGCTGGACTTCCAGCTATGCCTCAGGTCACCTTTTCAGAGCAGTGCAGACACAAACATGAAATCAGAAAAGATTGTCACTGTTACATAGCTTCTTTCAGCGCTGTATCATTTCTCCTGGTAGCCTGCCTTTCCCCTTGGCTGTCCTCTGCCCAGGGTTAACGGGTATCATCAGGGATGAAAAGGAAGAGGCTGCATTGAAGGCCGAAGAGAAGACATAGCTGAATTTTTGCCCAAATTCCCAGAAAGACACCAACTGTCACCAGATCTCTGGCCAGGATGCTACAGCTGATCTGAGACTCTCCAGGTCAGAAAAAACACACTAGGAGTGTTGCTTCTTTTTTGACTCCTTTAAGTTCTTGCCTAAGGTGGATCCTGCACGAAGAAGGATTGGGGCCCGTAACTGCCTGAGGCTTTCTTGAAAATCCCAACTGAGACTTCCCTATTCATATTAAAGATCTGTCTGATTCTGCAAAACATCTTTATTTCAGGCCTGATTCATTTATCGAATATTCACAGATCAGCCAAAGGCCAGGACAGTACATGGGAACGTGTTAATGTGTTTACCCTTGGATTGCCAAAACATTGTCTAATTATCTATGTTAATGCCAGCTGCCTTGGAACACAAAAAGCCCTTAATAAAGAAGCAACTGTGGTAAAGAAACGATGAAATGAAAATAGCAGAAGATGGCTCCCCAAGCTGAGTGAGTTTGAGATGCAAAGGGATAACAAAACCTTTATAAATGCATACCTAAACATTTTGCAAACACAAATGTATCAAAGAATGAAGTCATCTGTAGTTGTAGCTCCAGGAACTGAGACATGGTGCGTCTTTTTGTTTTAAAGCTGTTTTCTGCCAGATTTCTTGCATTGCAAAACTGCCGTAAGCCCTGGAACTGCAAGTGCTACCAGCCACTAAATGTCCCAAAGCTGCACCCAAACCTGCAACCCATCAGCTGCAGACAGAGGAAAGGCAAACTCAGGGGTGCAGGAGAGAGAGTATCTTTTAGTGGACTGATTTGGCTGGAAAACAGAGATGAGCTTTTGAGCATATGTGCCCTTCTTCAGGCCTTGTGGTATTGTAGCTGTGATGGTGTGAGGAAATGAGGAGTCTGGACAGATGGATCTGAAGAAGAGCTTTTACATTCCAAAGTTGGCCTTGCCTCATTTATTATTACCTTAAACCAGGGTATAGCAACACTACTACCACAACAGGAAAGCAAAATGAAATGGGAAAGCCAACATTTCAGCATTAATACACTCCTCAGAATAAAAATATGGAGGAGCAGAAGACAGACAACTATTTCTGCTCTTGTCAAGCTGGGGTGACCATGTGGTCTGTGTGTGGTGGGTCATACAAAGGTGCAACGTCAAGTTGTTTTTCTTTTCCTGTTCCTCATTTGTGGTTTAGTGGCTTTGCTCAGCAAGCTGCAACGATGGAAGTTTGTATACACACATACACTGTTCTGTGCCCACTGTTTCTCCCTTCATTTAATTGCTTTGCCATAATATTCAGAAAGTTTTGTGATTCTGCATGCAACCAAGGAGAATGTTGTGACCAGCTGACTAAGAGGAAAGAAACAGAAAATGGCTCAAGCATGGCTCGTGGTCCTTCCACACAAAAGTGTTTTACAAACAAAACACCTTTCCAACATCCTGATACCCACAGGGCCTCCCTCAGCCCACGTTTGACCTCCTCTACATCTCCCATTCTTAGCTAGCTCTTCTCCTCAGAACAATCTTTATGATGATCAACCATATCTCTACTTGTATGAAGCCTTTGCTATGCTGGAGTATTGTGTTAGGGCTCCCATATTTCTCTTCTCCATTTTTTCCTGAACACGGGCTATGCCGTTGTACAGTACATCTGATACAACCCAAGCAAAGTGGCTTTGCTAGACACGCACAGTGCGTCAGTACAGAGTGAGCACAGCAGGTCCGTCCTGTTTGGGGACTGCCAGACGGGCTGCACATGTACCCTGGCACTGCTCTGAATGGACTCCTAACACATGGCTGGGATTTTGGGGTGCTCAGAAACCCTGGGAAAAAAGCCTCAAAAGCCCACTGCTCCGCTTCCTGCTCTAAGTACACTCCTATACATAAACACTGATTTTTTTCTGATTATTAGGGAAACCAAGAAGGCTGTGGTCCTGCGACATACCCAAATCTGCCTCTTTCCTGGATCTTCTGCACTCACTTACCACTCAGTTGCTATTTCTTCTCTGTCAGAGCAGTAATTCAACAACACGTACCAGGAACCAGCCAGCATGTCCAATAAGGGAGAAGCAGCAATTTAATGTGATTCATGATCAGTCACAACTAAGCAACAAAGCTAATTTTTTGGCATTAATTCCTAGGAGTAAGGATTCAAGAAAAAAACCCATATTCTTGATTAGATTCGAAGAAAGCAGAGAAGTCTGCAACCTACTCATAGACAGAAAGGAAGGCAAATGAATCCAGGACAAATTTTTTTGTAAGCAGCCCACTGCACTGCTGGATGAGGAAGGAGAAAGGGTCATGTCCTAGCACCATGGTGCTGCCATTTGCCTCCTCCAAATCATTCCTGCCAGAAGGTATAAAAAATTTCAGGAGGCAAGGCTGGATGTGATAGTATAAGATTCTTGAAGTACTCTGATCACTTGCTTTCTTCCTCTTGAATACATCTGCTACTAAGCAGGGTGAGACAGAAATGGGTGTTTAAAGCGGTTTTGGAGGCAGGAAGGTTGCATGAGGGCATCTGCTCTCTGTTCCGGTGCAGAATGGGTGGTGTCATTTGTGCTCAGTAGGTCCTGAGGATGAATGAGAGAGGACTAATGAGAACATCAGGAAGAAACCATCTATTAATGCTTCCCGTGGTAGGAAAATCCATCGTGTCCTTCTCCTGTTCCTTCTACCCTACTTACAACTCGGTGACGCTGGGTGACATTTTTTAGCCTAGTCGTTTTATCAAGGCTGTGAGATAAATCACTGCCCAGTGAGGGAAATGAGCTCAGCGACATTTATAACAGTGTGGGGTCTCATGAAATCTTAATTTAATGACCTTTGAGTAAGAATAGAGGCAAATCTACACCACTGTCAGGGAACCATATCCTGTCCTCCCTGGGAAATTATAGAATCATAGAACGGTTTGGCTGGAAGGGACCTTAAAGATCACCAAGTGAAATGGCCTCAATCAAATCCTGTCATTTGCATCTCCGGCTGTTCTGAGCCTGTACTGCAAATGGGCCCAGGTCGCAAATGGTCCTCTTCTTTAGTCTAATGAAAGTGCACGGAGAGCCCATTTCTGCAGCCAAAGCTACAGACAGAGGGATAAAGCCTTTTCCTCAGGGTGCAGGCGATGCTGGTGAAAGAGCCGTCGGTACTCAGGACCGCCAGGCACAGGCTTTTAGCTGGGTGCTGTAATGCCATCTAAAAACAAGCAGGGAGAGGAGCAGGACAGGCTGCACTCTTGCTCTTCTGCAGCTTGTCTGTGACTGTAGGAGCCACAAAACAGGACCTGTTGCAGCATTAGCAAACCACATTCATCCGACAAAGCCATCATTTTGCACCTCAGCCCTGGGGAAGACCCATGGTAGGCAGGAGGGCAGCCAAGCCTCTATCTATGCATGACGTGACAGCACCCTCACAGTGCCTAGGAACCTCCCCTGGGCACATATAGCCCTGCGGTTAATGGCATTAACACAGACAATAATTGTAATAGATCAGGACAATGTCCTGGGAACTGCACCCCAAAAGCCCAGCAATGACAAGTTTACACTGCAGCTGCACAGATCTTATAACCAGCAGGTAGCAAGACAAAGCTTAGACTGCCCAGGCTGTTACACTCTTCTAGTCTTCAGAGGACCGGCGTGACTATCCTTCGTAATACGTTCCTCTGATGCTTCTTTATATACCCACTTCTTCTTTATATGGCCATACCTCTGTGGTCTTCTCTGCACGTATATCTAAATAATGGAAGAAATCAGGAGAAACACTGAAGAAGCTGCGATGCCAGCATTCCCATGATCATCATTATTTGTCATATCTACCATCGGTTATGGCTTGCTTGTGCTGGGCTTTATCCAAAAATGAGAATAAGATATTCCTCACCAGAGGGAACACACAGTGCAGTTTAGAGTGTGCTGCAGCAGATGGGGTGTCCAGACTGGCAGGGGACCATCACTCCCTGTTCGGTTGTGTGGCTTTTGCTGTGGTGGCAGACTTCTCCGGTCCTGGGCAGAAGGCAGCTCCACCGACCAACGAGACTCTCGTCTGCAAGGAAGCAAAGATAGAGCGTTGGATGCTGGCTCTGCCCGATGATGGCTCCTCAGAAGTGGAGAGCTGGCTTTGCCAGAAAGCTGAACTCCTGGGTGGTGGGATGCGGCTGTCAGGAAGCCTGGCCAAATGTCTCGGAGAGCTTGTGACGTGGCACTGCCTCGCCATCGCACGCACACCATCTGCCACCAGCCGTCCCCAAGTACAGCCTGAACGCAGAGCTGCTCTGCAAAGCAAGGCTGCAAATTAGCTCAATGAGAAGGAGGCCTGTAACGAATGCCACCCCACGCAGGGGTACCGAGTGCGGTCTGTGAAATGTGGCAGGCAAACTGCACAGCATCCTGCAAGTGCCCGACCCCGAGCATCTCCCACAGTTGAAGTCAAGAGCTGCTCAGTCTGCCTGGCATCCAGCACGCAGCATTCACATAACCGCCATCTCCGTGGGGCAAAACAGCTTCATCTTCTGTGGCTTTCTCACTGCTAAAGGTTTGAAGAAACCTCCAAAAAGAGAGGAGGCAGCCAAGGCTGTGCTCTGGCACACAGTAACACGATTAATTCCATGCTGCGTTGCCGTGGTGGAGCATCTTGCATCTTGGTTAGCTCGAGCAGATTTGGAGCACCCCAGCAAGGGATCTATCAAACTGCTGGTTCCTCTGCCAACCTTGCTCATCTTCTGCAGCCCAGACACCCGGGATTGCCTCAAGAGATGATGCAGCACTGAGTGCCTTCCGTCCACAACATGGCCAGGAGATACACACTGGTCCCTCCCACGGATGCACAAGAAAACTTGGAATTGGTGTTTGTTTTCTATATGGCCAGTCTCCCACATATGGTCTATTGCCTTCTTTGCTGCCCAATACAATTCCCCCAGAGCTAGAGGAATTTGCCATTTTAAGAGGAAACAATTATTGATGAACACTAAGGATGTCACAGCTTTTACTCTCCCCCACCCTCTCCCTTTCCTCTCCCAGTTTTCTTGCTGTTGGACACAGCCATCTGCTCTGCCTGCCCGGGGCTCAGCCCTTGGGATAATAATATCTTCAAGCAGTCCCAAGCCAGCCGAGTCTGCAAGCACCAGGATGAGGAAGCCTCATGGGAACTGAGTGAGAAAATAGCGGGCCCCGTCTAATCATCCTCCTGAGACCGGTGGCGGAGAGAAGATGCTCTGGGTTATCACTGCTGCTATGGAGCAAACCTGCGCCAGGCATCTTTCTTGATTCCCAGGCTGCTTGACACCTACCTACCACCCAGCTCAAATTCAGAGACTTTGCAAAAAAAAAGAATGCCAATCTTATGAAATGCTTACTACTGAGTTCTTTCCCAGGAAGGAAAACGTAGCTTTATAACGCAGCTCTTATTCTCTAGCGTTTTTCAGTAATCAGCTGCAGCCCGACAGCACCCCGACAACTTCAGCAAAGCCTGGAGCCGTGCTGCAGTCAGCAGAAGCTGGACAGAAGGAGCTGGCAGCTGTAGGATTGCCCCTTGCCTGACCTTCTGCCAGTGCAGCTGCATGAGGCTGATAACATATTGTGTTGCTTTGTATGCACACCATAAAGCAGAAGGCATCAAGCCCCAGGACTCTCCTTATAAAGAGACTGGCATGTCAAGTCCAGCCTGGCCAGCAAAATCAATTCCTTCGCCCGAGGGCAGGATGAGCTTAACAGTCTCTGCAGCGGTCAGGTAGCAAAGACAAAGGTGGCTTCTTGCAGCTTGGGGTTGAGTTCCACCATCCAGGGCATTTCCCCTCCAGTCTCAGGAAACAGGATTGTGCTCCACTTTTTCTCTAAGAACTTACTTCTTTCTACCTGCAGTGCTGCAAGCCTTTAGCTAATGAGACATCCCCGCTCTAGAAACTGAAGAAAAAAGCAAATTGTTGCCAACTTTCTGCGAGGTTCCTTTACAAGGAGTCCAATAAAGCACAAGAATAGATCTGATCTGCTCAAAAGTAGGATTTTTTCCTTCCGAGAGCTTGTTCTTATTGCTGTGGAGCAAGCTGCAGCGCGGTGGTCCACTTGCATCCATGACTGTGGTGGAAACAAGCCCAGAGGCGGGTGGGGGACCCCCAGCTCTGGCTCAGCAGTGCCCCGCTACAGCAGAGCTCCTGGCGTGCCCGCAAAGGGCTCGATGCTACTGCTCTGTTCAGGATCTCCTGGTGGGTTTTAAAGCAGGGCAGACATACATTAACTCCGTTTCTCCTACTCTCCTGCCAGGTCTGTGCTGTAAGTGCTGGAGGTCACTTCTGTAAACAGTTAACCTAAACAGAAAGGAATGTTTACAGCAAACAAGAAGAGGTGATGTGGTGTGAGCCACAAACAGCCTTTTAAAGAGGGACTTGGGAGGCTGGGAGCTTTCTCAACTCATAATCCAGGCTGCACGGGGTCCTGCTGAGGTGGGGATGGGGATAGCGCTGCATCCTCACACCTGAACAGGGCACTGTGTCCTACAGCCCACCTGGGCTCCCTGGAGAAGGCATGTACAGAATCCCATGTTTACAAAATGCCCACTTAGTGCTGGAGCTGGATGCACTGGGATGACTGCCTTTGCCAGGGAAATACGCTCGCTCGGGGTGACAGGCTGCCCACAGCACCGGACAGGCGTGTAGGACAGGAAATCAAGGAGAACAAATATCCTGTTCAAATACCAGAGGACAGCGTGTAATTACCTGAGCTGGGAGCCAGCCAGGACTCCCGGAGTAATACTGCTGCAAGAGCAAAAGAGCTGTAAAGCGGGAGGGAGGAAGGGAGGGATGGGGGAAGTGGGTACCAAAGAACCCGGCACAGAATTTGACTCTTTTTTTAGGAAGGCAATAGCACAGTGTCTCTGCAGTGTGCCCCTTGCTGGGGCTTTGATCCAGCATGGATGGAGAGAGAGACGTGGTCCCCAGCATGCTATCCGCACCCAGTCTTCCCCAGCCACTTCACTGCCTTGCGGAGCTGGGGATCTGCCTGGGGGATGCTATGGCCCAGGTACTCCTCATACCATCCCTCACTGCTCTGACCCAGCCATAGCCCCTCGTCCTAGAGTCCACAGGAGCTCCGCTGGCCTCTTTGCATTGGGCCATTTTATACCCCATGCCAGTCCCACGGTAAGTTTTTGCAGTCACACCTGAATGCTGCTGGAATGGCACATAAGGACTTGAGCCCAAACCAGCCCCAGAACCTGGGGAGGTGAGGAAGATGTAGATGGGTTAGAGCAATGCACCACAAAATACTTTGGGGACAGAGCAGGGAGTCGTAGCCTTCAGCTCGTGGTAAGAACCCACCACCATGGGAGCAGCATCGGGAAAACAGTGCCAAGGGCTGTGGTGCTTGCAGAGACCAAACCACAGCGGTTTCAGTCTCGGATCTGCAACCTTCTGAGCTGGATGAAACCTGCTGAATTCAGACTTCTCCAGACACTTCAGGGCTGTCAAGGACTGGGTCAGGCTGCACTCTTTAACTCAATAGCTGGCAACTGTGGCTTGATGCTGGGCTGATGTGTGCATCAGGAAAGTGGCACTGCAGGTCTCCAAAAAGACAAAACTTTTGTGCTTTCTGAGGGAGGCAGTGCTGGGGTCTTTGCTGAGGAACTTTCTCAAATTGGACCAGGCCTTCCCGGCTCAATTTTGTGGAGACCCTCACCCCACAGAGCCCGGTCCCACCACCAGGGAAAAGATGCTTTTCCAAAGAGCTCATTCTGCTTGGTGCTACTGGACCTGACCTACAACCCCCTTGGCCCAGTGGCTTTGGCTGAGACATGGGACCAGAGCCATGGCTGGGCAGTGCCCCAGGCAGGGGGGCAACCGGCTGGCTGTAGGGGATATGTTAGGATCCAGGACTTACTATCAGCCCTGAACTTCTGTATCTCCCTTGGGATCTTGCAGCTGGTGTTGACCTGATTCAAAGGCCACCTGGTCTTGGGAGCTGCCTTTCAGTGCCCTCTGGAGTGCCGGGCTATGCAGTTCCCTCTGTGGAGAAATGAGCAACCGCCACCATCTCCTCCTTGCATTCCTATCACTGCCTATCCCATCACACTTTTCAAGAACAATTTTTCTCTTTAACCACCAGCCCCAAGTTTCAAAGTTAATTGGGGCTGGTGAAGTATAAATAGATGCTGGACCAGATGGAAACTCTGTCGTGATTTATAGCTAGCTGAGCCATCACATGTTCCACTTGTACTCTAAGCAAGGGCACTATTAATTATGACACTGCCCAGGCAGATCGCATGGGAGGTTACAACAATGATATTCAAGCTGAGGACTTAAATATAACCGGGCTGTGACATTTTGCTGAGTGAGCGAGATGCAGAGTGAGATGCAACCTGTTCTGTTGCAGCAGCACAGTTTTCAGGGCATTTCTCCAGCGAGCCCCAGGGAAGAAGCAGGTGTTTTGGAGAGCTTTGGATGGACAAAACCAATGTAGCTGGTCCTTCTCAGTGACTGTTCCTTTGCAGGATCCTGCTTTTGTCCAGGCAAAGTGCAATAAAGCCGAGGGATATTTTCTCTGTGCTGAGGCTGTGTTTTCTCACTGTTCCCCAGCAGCTGCTTTAAGAAGAGCCCACGTTACAGGCACCCTCTCGCTGATGCAGACAAAACCTCCTGCTCCAAGCAGGGAATGAGGATTGAGCTTCACCCACAAGGCTTCTCTTACACTAATTTCCCATTCCTGTGCCTCTGTATGGGGCCCCAGGAATGTGCTTCTGGATCATGAAACAGTCGTCAGAGGAAGGAAAAGGCTCCTGTATGAGACCCCAGGAAAAGGAGGACTGGGATAAAGCAGCAGGGGATGAGGGAGGCTGAGCCCTGACTGCAGCCAGCCTCTCCTGCCAGCCACCCTCACTGCACAAGGCAAACTAAGCCCTGGGAAGGGAGCGCTGGCTGTTTCTGGCCTGAGGAAACCCATAAAATAACAGAGCATCCCACCCCACAAGCCCTGTACCCTTCACTCCGCAGCTCCAGCTGGACCTGGACCATCGTTCTGCCAGTCCGGAGCACAGGTGTCCCCCGAGGGGCTGCAGTCCAGGCTGACGAGAGCAGGGGAGAGGGACGGCTCCTTATTGGTCTTTCCAGGGGGGATATAAGGATCAAAGGACTTGCTGGAGATCATCCGGGAGAGTCTGGTGCTGCACCAGGTCTCCTGAGTTTCAGGCCTCTTTTCATCACTGCCTCTTTCTCCTTGTAGCCCACACTTAAAATATCTATTCAGTTAACCATTGTGAATTGGGATTTTGCTAATTACTGGAAGAAAATGAAGCCCAGGGCAAGAGGGGTGACTATTCCCACCCTTCCCCAAGCCCTTTCTGCGTGAGGAACAGATTCTCCGTCGTTTATGAAGTAGTCAGTTCAAGAACAGTTTGCAGATGTCCTGATTTTTCTGGGACCTGCTGCTCAGTGGTAAAACGAGAACATGAGCCACAGCCTCCTCTTGCTTTTAGAAAGCATTGACCTCTTGCATTCCCCACACTGTGTCGCTTTCAAAATACATACAAGTGTCACACAGTACTGTCAGATATGAAGAAATCTTTACAAAAGCTTCCTTGGGAACTCTTTGCATCACAGACAGAGTAAGATGTGCAATTACAGAGCCATGATTTAAGAACTTAAAACCCGGCTAAGCTCGATAGAAGGTATCAGACTTACAAACAATATGTAAGGAGAATTTAATCTTGCAGGGACTGCAGTTATTTGAGAGGAGAGATTGTGTTTGGGATTAAGAGCCAAATTACCGTACAAGATTTTATTAAATCTTTACATTTTCAGCCATACCTTATTATGGCTATTTCAGGACAGGAGCTTGGTTTTACGATGGGCATAAATCCTGAAAAATAGTCTGGCTTCCCCAAAACAGGCAAAACATGAACAAAATGGATTTGGACCTTATCTGGGCTGCTGACTACTTAAAGTTCACACAGGAACATTTCATTAAGGCATGTGATTTTCCAGAAAGCACCAAAAGGAGGCAAAAAATATGTAATTTCCCTGGTATTCCTAAAAACCCGAAGAAGGCCTGAGCACCTACACGCACCCCTTGCTGGGAACTCCCGCTTTCCGCCTGCACTCACGCTGGGAAGTGCGTGTCTGAGCATCCCTGTTTTGAACTGATCTCGGTATTAATGCATCACAGAAACAGTCACTTGGGGAAGCAACCTCCTCATTATCTTAGAGCTCAAGGGACCAGAGCCCAGGGACCATCCCGTGGGATGCCAGGTGGGCATTAGTGTGCTTTGCAGGGCTCTGCCACAGCCCTGGCTGGACACGTGAGGTGGAGGTGGGTTTGCAGCAGCCGGGAGAGGTGGGGAGCAGGGGGCTCAGGGGCTGCCGGGGACTCACACGTGTGGCTGGGTCCACAGATATCTATCTTCCACCTGACAAATTAATCCAAACACACCGACATCGTGACTTGGTGTGCAACGGACATATCTGCGCAAGACAAATGCTTGATTTAGAGTTAGCGTCATCGCTGTAGCGGAGAGGGCAGGAGCTGGGACAAACGCTTTTCCCCCTTGATGTCTCAGATTTAGGTGGCTTTATGCAGCTGGCAGCCAACTCCAGGACTGGGAGCTGAGCTCAGAGCCGAATGGAACTGGTTGTCCCCAGCAACAGCACAGCATCCCTCTCCTGCTGTGTGATGGATAATGTCATGTTATTAGAAGAATGCTGCCTGCAAAAACACTTGGGGAAGGAAAACCGAGTTTCCCTGGCGTGATGCAGGCAGTGCTGGCCCCTGTGTCCCTGTGCAGCAGCTCTCTGCAGCTTGTCCTTATTGCCAGTCACCCAGGTTCGAGTGCTCGTCATGCTGGATGAGGTTTAACAAACCTGTTCATGTCTCTGCACCTCTGTAAGCGGGGTGACAAATGCAAAGCGCTTTGAGATCCTCTGTGCGAAATAACTCACTCCTATTGCCAGACCTGAGCATGTGAGCATCATTTTATCTACCAGGAATGCAGATCTATGCCAAGTGACCATGGATATAGATCACACATCATTAAATGAACCATGGGGACCAGGAGCTGGGAGAAGGAAGGAGCAGTCTGGGACAGAGAGGCACACACAAAATGCTAGGCACACACTGAGGTGTTTGCGGGTCAGATCCATGGCACCAGAAACACTTCAGCCTCAGCTGTGAAGAAATGCGTTTGCCGACGTTCAGGCTCCCTGCTTGTCTCATTGCTGGCCGAGGAGCAAAGCTGCTCCAGAGCTCGTGAGGTGCCTGGTGCTCGGTGCGGCGGGGGCAGCAGGGCTGTGTGCCTACACCTGAGCTGTGCCACCTCCCCATGGGTACAGCCCCCATGCAGGTGCCGAGACCCCGCTGGGGCTGGGCACTGTCACGGCTGACACAGCGGCAGGAGAAATGATCTGTTCCCTGTCACCTCTTGTTGCTGCGCTGCTGGCTCACCCATTGCTCTTTAACGAGTCACTCTCCCCGGTTCCCTTTGCTGCTTCGCCCTTTCCAACACAGCGCAATTGTCCTGCTGGGATTCACATGGTTTCCTAAACTGGGTCAGTCCGGGCAATTCCAGCTTGTGCCAGGTCCCTAAGACCTTTTCCCCTTTGCATTTTCCATCAGGAGAGGCCGAGGGAAAGCCGGGGCAGCAGCATGCACTGACTTGACGTGGGTACCAGGGAGCTGCACCTGCTAAGAGCATCACAGGCACTGTGGACGTACCATTACTCGAGGAGTAGCGTGATAACATATTGCTATGAAAGTGCCCTCTTTGTCCTGCTTGTCACCGTGCCTGTGGTCACCTGCCACCACAGACTGATCCAGGCAACGTCCTCTTTCTATCAAACCGCTTCGCAAACGCTGGCTGCTACTCCCGGGCCAGCCGGGCTCGCCTGCAGCATCCTCCCAGGGCCAGCACCATCCTCCCTGCCCACTGCCCGCTGCTCTGCCCGGGCAGCAGGAAGGCAACAGGCAGGGAAATATTCAGCTAGTTCAGGGCTGGTGTCTTATTAGAGAGAAGCCTGATTCTCTCGGCAGGACAAGCACTTCTAATTTATGGTGACAGAGGGAAGTAATTTGATGTTTTCTGGCAGCCGCACTCTTCTATCAGCCTTAACTTAATCCCTGTTGAGTGGAACGCTGGCTCTGTGTGGAGGGAGCTGCTGGACGAGGGTCCCCATCAGGAAATGGCCCTGCCAAGGCTGTAGCCAGGCTCTCCATCAGGACGGAGAAGGCTCAGTGCTGGCTCCCAGGTACCCTGTGCTATTTCCCCAGCACTATAATACAACCTCTGCAGGGATGCAGCACCAGACCACCTTGCACACCTCGCTGACACCCCCTGCTCTCCATGCCCTCCCGGAGGGAAAACTGGCTATGCACACTGCTGTGCCCTCTGGGCTTTGCCCACAACTACTGCCATAGCACACACGTTGCACAAGCCCTGGGTCAGCAGCAGCTAAGGAAAAGCAAGGGCCCTTCCCTCCGGCACCTTTGCCCAGGCAGCACCATCCCTGCCACGGGGCTGCTTCCCCCTCCCTCAGCCACCAGCTCCTTCCCCAGTGACCCTGGCTCACTCCCACTGCGGTTGCTGCCGTTCTGGGTGATTAATTCAGTGTGAGTAATTTTGGAGCAGATGATCTCATTCACGTGGTTCCTGCTATGTCTCTGGCAGAGCAGAGGGAAGGGGGAGAGGAGAGAGGAGAGAGGAGAGAGGAGAGAGGAGAGAGGAGAGAGGAGAGGAGAGGCGAGGGGAG
>NW_009624782.1:0-17231 GCF_000690535.1 Cariama cristata | reverse complement strand
GAGGAGAGGAGAGGAGAGGAGAGGAGGAACGTGATGTCCATGAGAGCCATCCCTCCATGCATGCTCGGAAAGCCCAGCACCAGCCTACAGACCACTTAGTGCTACAGGCAGAGCAGAAGAAAATTTGCTGGCGAATTGGTTTCTCTCAATAGACGGCAATTTAATCCTTTAGGCTGATAAGGGCTCAATTATGGCTTTGCAACAAGGCCAGTGTTTGGGGCAGCAAGCAGTTGCCATGGCTGAGGAGCAGCCTTGCTTGCTGGGCTCCTGGGGGGCTGGGGAAGGCCCCTGATGTGGGACATGGCACTGGACGGCTGGGCCACTGGGGACTGCCAAGCTCTGCCCCTGCCAGGGGTCAGGGATGCTCTGTGAGGGGCCGCAGGGCTGCACTGCGGTCCCCCTCCTTGCAATGGGAAACTCCATTCAGCACTGTCTGACTGCCTGCTAAGGGAGCTGAGGGCATTAAAGAAATCTGTGGGCCTGTGTTTGGAGGGACAGGACCTACACAGAGGTGGCTGCTCCATTGTGGGTCCCTGGGTGATGGGAGAGCTGCCAGGAGAGAGAGAGCAGCAGTGCTGCCCTGTCCTGGGCTGCACCATGAGGAAACTGGAGTGAACCCTATGAAATGGGATGAGATTAACAAAGCAGCTGAATTATTCTAAGCTAATAAAGTACCCAATCCAGATGGCTCCCACTATGAATACTATTAAAGAGAAAAACTCAGGATAAATGGTTTGGTTGGAAGGGACCTTAAAGCCCATCCCGTTCCAACCCCCTGCCATGGGCAGGGACACCTTCACCCAGGCCAGGTTTCTCAAAGCCCCATCCAGCCTGGCCTTGAACACTTCCAGGGACGGGGCAGCCACAGCTTCTCTGGGCAACCTGTGCCACTGCCTCACCACCCTCACTGGGAAGAATTTCTTCCTAATATCTCATCTAAATCTGCCCTATTCCAATTTAACGCCATTACCCCTTGTCCTATCACTAAATGCCTTTGTAAAAAGCCCCTCCCCAGCTTTCTTGTAGGCCCCTTTAGATACTGGAAGGCTGCTCTAAGATCTCCCCAGAGCCTCCTCTTCTCCAGGCTGAACAGGAGATCTGAGGCTAACGCTTTTAATTCATGAGCAGAAGATGCTCTGTGAGGTGGGGTGCAGCCCCCTGCTCACTGGCTGTCTCCAGGGCAGAGATTTGGTGCTTCTGCGCAGCCCCCGAGAGAGGAGTATGTGCTCCTTCTCACCTAATTTCTGCTGTCTTTCCCTTGGAAACCCACGCTGGCCACTCTTGCTGCTTCCATGGCACCAGGTTTGGAGCCATGGAGGTATCTTCCTGCCACGTGCATGCTCACGCAAACCCCAGCTGCTTGGGATCCATCGCCAAAAGTGGTCTGAGCCCCCAGACACCTTTGTGCTGGCCCCCTCCTACTGTCTGATGGTACCCCACACTAAGACTCTCTACTAAGGGAGTAGGCAACATGAGTTTGCTCCTGAATTTTGGTGCCTGAAATAAGCCGTAAGCAGCAATGAGACCTGCGCTGTGTTTGCCTTGCGAAGGGCTGAGCTGCAGCCCCAGATGCAGAGGGGCTCAGCAGGAGGCTGCATTTAAGGGCTAGCTGCAAACTGCAGCGTGCCAGGTACTATTTATCCCTCCCTCGGCCTGGGAAATGGATGCCAGAGGCAGTAAGTGAGATATTGCTGCAGAGCTGGGGAAGACAGAGCCCTGAGCTGTGCTGGAGGGAGTGGGGCAGATGCTGGGATATCCGTGCCACGCAGAGGAGGGGGACAGCTCATCACATGGCCTTGACACCAGCCAGAGCAGCTCAGGGCAGGAAAGCACAGCAGGCAGGACTCAGCGGGTGCTGAGAGGCCCAGAATTCCCTACCCACCACGATGTTTGGCTGAGGATGGGCATTTAAAGCACATCCTTATTCCAACAGGGAGAGGGAGGAACTATGGCAGGGAGAAAGGAGCTGGTTTTGCTCTATTCGCAGTGACTGGGTCAATAGATGGCTGGTGTGTTTAGTTTTTGAATTACGCTGATGAGATGTATAAGCTTGTTATTTGTTTTAATTAATGTGAAGGAAGCTGTCAGAGTGCCAGAATGTGGTGAGAGAGGGGGAACAGGGAGGCGAGATGGGGACGTTTGGAACTGAAGCATCCTATTAATATCCCTGCTGTTGTATGAAAGGTCATTAATGAACCAAAGAAAAATGAGAGGGGTGGGAAACAAGAGAATTGAATCTCTCTGCCTCCCGTCACCCATGTTGCCATCAGGACACCTTCCAAGCACCGCTGAAGCCCTGCTGCCCCTTGTCCTGTGATGTTCTCTGCTGTCTTTAATCTGCCGGGGGGTGCTGAATGGGATGGGAGGGTTTCAGGGAAGATGAGAGCTGGTGCCTCAAGACACTGACATAAGGCTGCTCAAAACTGCACCCATCTGCTGACATCCAGAGCAACATCTCCTGCCTTTGCCCCAGGACCTCACCTGGACAGAGCCTTGTACCTGCAGTGCCGTGGTGAGCAGCAAGGCTTGGTCTCTGCTGCAAATCTTCTGCTGAAGGCATCGAAACCCCAGCCCTGGAGTGATGTTCAACAGGGAGAGGTGCTGCAACAGGCAGTGAAACCTCACTTGGTTTATTTAGCTCATTTTTTCTACTCTTTTGGAGGTTAAAACACGACCAATGTGTGTTCCCAGCCCTGCGCTGAAGCTGTGCTTGCCTAGGAATTGATTTGCCACGCTTGAGATGGAAGAAAACAAAGATTAAATTTAAGCTATTTGTTCAGTATCTCAGTTACGCAATTGGACATTGTAGATTAGGGAAGGTGACCTCCTGCAGCACAGGGGGGATTTACCGACATGTTTAAGCAAAGATTACACTTCCTGGGATCCAGCACAGCTCGGGATGGAGGAGAAAAGGGTACCAGCCCCGCTGCCCTGCCCGCCTGCGCTGCCTCCCTGCACAGGTACCTAAACCCTGGTGATCTCTGTCTTCTCCCAGAGCCTCAGACTGGAGAACTCAGGATCTCCAAAGCAGGGGCCAGCCTTGCTTCCTCCAGTAAGGAGGAAAGGGAGAAAAGGAAAGGAAAGAAAGATAAATGGGAGGGGAAGGGGGGAATGAGCCTTTGCAGGATCTCAGCCACCTTCTAAGCATGACCAGCCCCAGGAGATGGAGGATTTTGTTCTGGTCACCATCTCCCATACTCCTGGCTCCTGAGAGCTTCGTGGTGTTGGTGGAGCCAAGGTTTTGGGCTCTCGCTTGCTGCAGGGAGGCTCCCTGGGGCCAGGGCTGTGGCACTGAGCAGGCAGAGGACAGGACGCAACACTAGAGACCATGGCAGGAGGCCATTAATGGACCAGCAATTAAAATTTAATTTAATTAAAATTAAAATTTTAATCTGTGTGCTTAAAAAAGAAAAGAAGGGAAAGAAACCAGGTAAGGACTGGTGTTTGCATTGCAAACAGTCACTGTCTCTGTTTGTGAAAAGGCTTTTGACTGACAGCAAAGTTTGTCAGAGGCATCTGACGTCAGAGCTCTGCGCAGGGAGGTGTCGGAGTGACAGCTTGCCAACGCCAACAGCAGCATCAGCCGCCTCTGGGTAGCTCCGAGCTCTCCTCCTCCTCCTCACCAGGGTTTCAGAGCAGATGAGCAGGCTGCCCCAGCACCGACCTGCCCGCTGTCTGTGAAACTCCTGGGTGGAGGAGGAAAGGAAAGATGCTTTCATGCTGACTGGATGGCACATGGCTACGGAGCTGTTGTAGCCCTGGGATGGAGACATCCCGACACAGACAGGGCAATGTGCCCAGAGCTATCTCCTTCTCCCTGAAGCCCTAAGAAGCCCCTGGGCCTTGAGAGCAGCTCGGCTCGGTGCAGGGGAGCTGGGCTGCTCACGGGAGCTGTGGAGCAGAGCAGAGCAGGCTCCAGCCCAGCACCTCCCAGGCACAATGCAAACACCTTGCACACCTCCAAACCGCACCTAACAAAGTGCTCCACAACCCCTTCAGAAAATTCATGGATGTGCTAAGTGCCAGACTGCAACACAAAGCACCTCCTGGGCCTTCCCCTTCTCCTTGCTGGCTTCTTTGCCACCTCCGACACGACGTGGATGAAGCAAGAGCTCTGCCTTGAAGCAAACCAGGCAAATCGGCAGGAGACTAAACCAGTTATTGCATGCTTTGACACTGAAACAATATAGTAGCTCTGGCAGTGGCAAGGCCAGGGCAGAGCTGAGGACAGAGGAGGAAGCTGGGGGGAAGGCAGCACGAACGGCTCATGTTTGCTCTCTTGATGTGAGGTCTTGCAAATGGAAATGATTCGTCAGGAGAGCATCTGTTCCTCAGGCAGGGGCTGTACCACGGCAGGCATCCTCCAGACACATCACTGGCCTTTTGTGCAAATAAATATATCAATAAAAGTTGTGGCGACAGCAAGGGATTTGGCCATCCGGGCTTGGAAACACCTTAGCCATCCAGGATAATTGCCCTGCGGCCATGGATGGATGGGTTTTCTGAGCCCTGAGACACCTGCTTGCTGCTGAAGTGGTTTAGTCCATGTGCTTAATGCTGTGCTAGCTGGGAAATTGTTTCTCTGCTTTGGCTTTTAATGACGAATTGTTGCCTGAAAGATTATCCTTTGTTTATCTCTCTTTGTTCCAGTGACCCCCTTTGCTGCCTTTCCTCACTCCGCTCGGGCACTGCAGGAGCGAGGGCCGAGGGAGCAGGAGAGGTGATCGTTCCCAGCCCTGAATATCAGACTGTTGATCTCCCCTCCAAGCCATCCTGTCCCCAGTTGAAACCCTGCCTCCGACCAGCTCACGGCTTCTCCAAAACACAGAGCAGGGTCTGGCACTCCCTAGACTAGAAAGGAGCATGAGAAATACGTAATAGCTGGAATAGAAATATGTAATAGCTGGAATAGAAATATGTAATAGCTGGAATGAGAAAGGTGGGGAGGAGAAGGACGAACCTCTACGTCTCACCCCCTCCCTCCCTTCATCTCCTGCCTCCGATCTTCTCCACTGCCATGGAGACAGCTTGGGGCTGCTCTCTGTGCTTGCACAAGACGGTCTGCATGTGCTCGGGGACGGGGCTGTGGAGGCATCACCCTTCTGTCAAGGGCCAGAGGGATGTCCTGGGATGGAGGGACACACGGATGCTCCATCCTGGCTTGGCTCGGGCAAACTCTGGTGGGACTGAGCCAGGCTTTTGGCACGCTCGGCTGCTGCCGGCGGGACTGGGCACAGGGCGAGAAGAGCTGGGCTTGGAACTGGCTGTGAGACCCTGCGTGGGCACTCCTCACTTCACTCCAGCACCCTGAGTCCCAGCGCCGCGGGCACCCGAATGCCCCCAGGGTGAGGCCACATCTGGCCCTGCTGAAATGATTTCCTCTGTTTTCGCTGTGTCCAGCAGGATGGTCTCTAGAGGAGGAATTTGCCAGTTTGATTTGCGGTTAAGATAATTTCTGTTAGAAAAATCCTTGGGCTGTAATTCTCTCAGGAGGGCCAAATATTTTCTCTCTGAAATTTGGCATGGCTTGCTGCTCTGTCAATGCAGGTGTGAAACTGTTAAACATCCTATGCCAGCTGGGTCTCCAACCCTGAATCGACAGAAGCAGCGACCCAAGCCCTGAAATCACCTGTGAGAAGCTCCCATTTCATTTGGGTGTTTCTGAGAACCAGAGCCCGAATTCATCTCCATTCCTTGATGATGTGGAGCAACTACTTAGGAATCAGGTTTTCATGCAAATGAATTTGCAGAGGAAACGGAACCATTACAAAAATGAGTTGAATCTCACTGAGGAAGCTTTGCAGCATAAGCCCAGCTCAGTGCAAGAGCCAGAATAAAGCGATGAAGTGACAGGATGGATTCATCGGTAATTTGGTTAGAGCTGGGGTGGGAAATCTGCAGAAGGTCACAGTGACACTAAACAAGTGTCTTGTATTAAACCCAGCTCAAGTTTTCATGTCTCAGTAAAAGAGCTGGAGCATCTATAACTAGTAGCAGGTTATTTTTGGCATCCCAACCTATTTTGTAGCTCCCAGGAGGACAAAACTGCTTCTCTTTGACTTTGCAAAGCCTGGATTTCTTTTTGTGTCTGCAGGATGCTGGGATCTGCATTTAAATTCTTCTGCCACTGCCTATCTTAACAAAAACTCACAGGTCCAGGCAATGACTGTTCTTGCTTGCTTTGCACAGAGCAAAGAGCCCACAACCTAGATGAGGGCTGTGTAGTTCAAGCTGCTGTTCAAAATAACAACACAAAAGGGGGTCGCAGCCCTAAAAAGCTGAAATTCTCAGCAGACGTGGCGGTTCGAGGGGGCACTCTGTTTTTGCCTTCTTACAGGTCACTGGGCCACAGATATTTGTTTGAGGTCACCTGGAAAGTCAGCAGCAGAGGCTGGAACCAGAGCCAGCCCATCAGCGGTTTCCATGGACCTGTCATCAGCCAGGTTTCCATGACTCTCCCTCTTCCTTAGCATGTCCCTTCCCGAGCCCTGGACGCACCCACTCCGTGTTCCCATACTTCCCAAGGCCGTTTGTCATCTGGGTGCCAGATCTCCAGTTCTGCAACGCGCTGTGTGACATCTGGTCTGCCTTCCCTCCCACTTCTCCCAAATGGAAAGAGATGGAAAAATATTTAAGCCAGGATACACGGACCCATCAGAATCAAAGTACTTCACAAAATTGACTGCATTTCACTGGAATTTTGTTTTGAAACGAAACAAACAAACAAAAAGATCTGGCAGCATCAAAACATCTTGTTTCAGCATTTTCAGGAGAAAGAAAACCTTCCTGTTCTATTCTGAAAAGGCTTTTCACTGCTGAGATTGTTTCAGAAAATAGCTAAATCAAGCAGAAAGCAAATTAAAAAATCAAAGTCTTTTGGAGATGGAACCAGTTTCCGGATTTTTCTCTGATTGGCAGCCAAGGGCATCCCACCCAGTACAGCGCTGGTACAGCGCTGCTCGCCTCTGGCTCCCTGCGTGTGCATGGAGGGGACACAGAAGAGCAGGGAAGTGACCCAGGGCTAGCTAAAACCTATGAAATCCAGGCAAAATCAGGGAAACCCTGCTATCCATGAGGAGATGCTCCTCCTCTCATCAAAGACCAACCTCCAGAATAAACTTGTGCACCAAAGAGGGACAAAAAGAACTCGTGACGTGACAAAAGCAGATGTCTTAGGGGTTTTCAGACAACCGTTACCTCTGTCTCCTGCATGAGGAAGAACTGGGCATCAATGCACGTAACACCCACGGGATGTACCCGGGGACAGGAGTGCTCCTGCGTTGCCCATGCCCATGCCCTGTCCCAGCAAGGTGGGGACAACAGAGCTGAGTGCTGCAGCACCCTGCAGCTACCCCAGCAGCCCGGCAACGGGAGCAAACCCCAGCTCACACACAGGTTTCTGCTGCAAAGTTCATTATAGGAGAGTATTCAGGGAATTCAAGGCTCTGCTTAAGCCTGGTCTTCAATTACCCAAACATCTCATCTCTTCCTACGACAGTATTTCACATTTCCTTCAAACACTTGGATATATAAGGCCACTCTAACTCTTGCTGGCGTTATGGAAAGTGGCCTTGTTAGGGAGCAGAGCCCCTGGCACAGGGAAGCTGGGCAGAAGATGCTTGCAGAGCCATCAGCTGGGGACTGAGGGAAGGGTGTATGGGGGGAGCACCTCCTCCAGGGTCCATCCAGGGCTCCAGCATTGAGTGTATTTTGCCTTGAAAAGCAAAAATAAGCAACTGCTCCAATAAGTGATCTGCCCCAGGACAGCAATGCATCTGCTGGAGAAAGAGCTCTTCTGTGCTCAAGCTAACACTGGAGCAGTCAGTGGTGCAGGGGTTGTTGCATGGGAACCAGAGCGCAGTCAATGCACCAGCCCTGGGAAACAGGAGATTTCCTGGGGTTGAGCGGCATGGGGTACATCTCTGTCAGAGCTGACACATACGATCATGACACATACCAATTTAATAAGGTACTTTGTTCATGAAAAAAATGGAAGTGGATTTGAGCCACTGTATCCCCACAGTGAGCTGGTACAAATGCTGAGGATTGTGTCACCTAAGCCTGCTAAGACCTTGGGCAGATTCCTGCCTCCTTTAGTGATGCAAATTTTAGACAGGCAAGAGGGAGAGATACAAATATGGTGTTTACAAAACTCAAAAAACCCCTTAAACCTGAACGTCCAGGATAGGGATTGTACTGTCCACCTAGACCACAAGGGATCCAAAGAAGAGCTGGTACAATACGTGCTGATGCATAATCAGTGAATACCTCCTTCCCATATACCTACATCCCGCACAATTTTGTTGAAATAAACTAAAAGCAATTCTTGGACCTTGTAAGAAAAAGTAGTTATCTCTACAGCCAGCCAGCAGCAGATTTACTGACCTCTAAGATGCATTCAAGCCATATTTTCTTTCATATGACAAGTGTCCTGTTTTATTAAAGCTGTTTTTCAGCAGTCTCGAATCACTGCTGCAACTCCATTTTGTTAAAAGCCAACTGAAGATGTTTTCCACTAGAGTCAAGGAAATTCAACACAGTACCTTTGTGAAATGGGGAACATCAAGCCTTTAATGGTAAGAATTGAAGTTAAAAAATGGCAGGTTTTCAGGCAATAATGATAAACACTTCAACAGTTGAACTTGAAAGTGAGGGAGTCTTTTTGGCAGCAAAAGTAAAAAAATATGGTAAACTGGTTTTTGTGGTACTTTCACTGAGTGTGTTTGAATGAGTGGGCCTAGTATTTCGAAGATTGGAAGCAATTTGGATGATCTTGAAGAATTCTCCTTGGCAAAAAGTGTGAAACCCAGTCTGACTTGCATTAGGAATATTGACAACCGTGCCCTCAAATAGATTGACAAAGGTGAATGATTTGATGAGTTTGCAAATGTAAAAAAAAAAAAGTTGAAATTAAATGTGAAGAGGGGAATAAAAATAAAACTGATGAGATAAGAAATGCAGTGATATATTCAAGCACTTGGTGTGAAATATAGTCTCCATAAAAACATGAAAACATTATCTGGGTTTTTACTGGCACTACCAGAACCAATGTATCTTTATAGACAGATGATAAGAAAAATAATAGCTCTGAGACTACTAAAGCAATCAATGTAAAAATGTATTTCCAAGATATGCTTGTAGTGAATTTTATCATATGCTTCTTTAATTTTAAACTTTCAGAAGGTACATTCTTCCCAGTACAAAATCCCTTACATTTCCTCCTATAGTTTTCTATACTTAGAGAATTAAGAGAGGAGTTACAACACTTGAAAGAGCAGTCTGTTGATGGCATATATAGAGAAGGCATTTTGAAAGGTGGAGCACACTATTTTTGGTTTTAGGACGGGTTATGTCAGAAGACAGAAGAGAGTTGTGAAGCTAAATGTGAGCTTGCTGGTGAAGACTACAGCAGGTTATTGAGATCTCTGTTTATTTTCAAGTTGATGCAATGTTTTAGGGTATTACGATAAAACTTGGGTTATCATTTGGTTGATCATAACTGGTCTTGCCTTCAGTTTGTAGTTACACTGAGTCACAGCTCCCAATTATTTGTCTTGGATAGTCTTCAGTGAACAATCTGTTAGGGACTTCTTATGTAACATTATTCCTCTCAAGTTCAGCAAAAAATGCTGCATCGTGAAAAATGTGCATAATGTATAACAAATTTAGCCCCTCTGGTAACTGCAGACAAGTGAATCTTCCTTACATTTTGGAACATGGTTATTGCAGCCTGGAGGAAGGAGGGAGGGAAAAGGCAAGGCAAAAAAAGAAAAAAGATAAAAGCAGCCTTTTTGGCAGTACCATAAAAATACAAATGCATTTCACCAAACTGTTGCTGGCTTTTGAGATGAAGAAAAAGCATTTTTTCCCTTTCTCCATTGGCTTCTAGGGTCTTGCCCTGCACTGCAGGACACAAAAACCATTTTTGGCTGAGATGAGCCTCAGCCCAGGTGCAGGCACAAGATGGCAACACATCTGAAGTGTCCTCAAGTGCTTGCAGTCATTTCTCCCTCCAAGATGCAATTTTGCTGTAGCCGCTATGTTGCACCACCTCTCATTCTATAAATCTGCCCAAGCCCGGAGCAAATCCATTTGCTACAACTTTTACAAGTACTAAAGCCCATCTGTAGGAAGCCATGCACAGCATTATTTCTGTCCTCTTCCTATTACAAACTCAGCAGACTCATTTAAAAAAAGATAGTTCACAACCCTCTTGCCTCCCAGGCTGAGAGCGTGTGTGCAAAGTGGACGGTGGTCCGAAAGCCACCGACTTCGGCAGCATTGATGACCCCAACATGCTGCTCCTGGGGAGGGAGAAGAAATGCTGAGATGAGGCATGCTGCAGTGAGGAACATTTTGTCCGCATGATTATATGTTCTGGCAACTAAAGGATTCAAATCCTAACATTAAATCTAAATTAAATTGCCATTCATTGAGCTGCTGAGAGGTATCTGCTCTAAGGGAGGGTTTATGCCACAGACTGCAGCAAAACCCAAAGAAATCACCTCCCAGTTAGCTGCAGCTGCAGCAGGGAGCTCACTTGTCCTTATCTGCTGGGTTTCTTGGCCTCCCGACGAGGGGCTGAGCTACCCAAGCCCTGTAAAGCTGGCTTGGTGCCTTGGGGCTGCCCAGGGCATGGGGTGGTCCCCGCTACGGGATGCTTCCCAGAGGTGTTCTGCACTGCGGGCTGCCCAACTCCAGCATGTGGAGGCAGCTCACGAACGCATCCTTACTTAAAAAGCTAGATTCACATTTTCAAACTCAGAAGCTAATATCAGAAAGATGCGATGCCTGTCTTCTGTATTCCTTCCAGGAAATGGTCTAGTGGCACAGGTACCAGAACTTCCTAGTCTTGGCACTGAATATTGACGTTACAACGGTATTTAAACATTTACTCTCCTTTCACACACACAAACATCTGCCCGTGTGTGTGCACAGGGGAATCAGGTGGAGACACAGTCCTTTTAATGTCAGTGAGAGAAGCAAGCCTGAATCTTTCTAAGCATGGCCTGGGACGGATGCCATACTATTGCTATGTAATTTGGCTGGATAGTTCTGAACCATCTTAATTCTCCAGCCATCATTACTTTGCTTGGTTATCATTCACACATTTCTATATACTAGCTTGCTTGGAGGAAAGAGGTTGGAAATTTACAGCTAGAGTGAATGAGTCTATATTTTTGGAATTGGAGTTAAATTACCCATCAGTTGAAGCATTATTGTATTTTACAATAATGGCTGATTAAAATTCAAATGCACTAAATTCCATCTGTCCTTCCCAGCATTGCCTCCACTTGTGACAGTGCCAACGCCATGAGCGGGTATGAATGAAAGGACTGAAGGAAGCGGTTTGTCTGCACAATTCCATGCTTTCATTCTGCCACAATCTGCTAACCACCCTCTCCCAAAACCTCTGGATATTTCCCACAAAATGTCTGCTCTACAAGATGCTTTGTAGAATGAAGACACTGTGTTTCAGGTTTTCAAAAGCAGCCTCTTGGTTTTCACACCCATGCAGGACAGACACCCACCTCCCTCAGCTGCAGCCCTCTCTCATTTGTGGCCAGTCAACCGGCTGCTTTCATACCCAGATGCTATGGCTATTGACTGAGTCTCCAGGTGGGCTTTTCTCTTGTGAACCCTTTTAGAGGAGCTAAATGGGCTGTTCATGTACATGAGCTCCTACAAGGTGTCTCCTTTTTGCTCCTGGCCATAGGATGTGCCCCAAGTCCATTTCTCTAGCTCTCTTGAACTTGCCTGTGGCTGCAAAACTTCTTTTGACTGATTAAACTCCCCAGTGCTTTTGTTCTCCTCTTGTGCCTCCTCCAGTTCTGCATTTTTGGCCTCCTTCTTGCTGTTGCTCTTCCATTCTCTTTTTCTCAGGTCTCTCAAGCTTTTCTTCACTGTGCCTAGCATTTCCTAGCCTGGAGAGCTGGCGAATAGCACAGCCCCTGGGGAGGTGGTGCGTTTATGATAAATCAGGGAAATGGATAAGCAAGTACCTGGTCTTAACAGCATTTTCTACATGCAGATGTTTCCTCTTCCCTTTTGCTTGTGGCTGAATATTGCAACAGACAACATGTGTCTGCAAATTACTGCTACCCTGCACTTCATCAGTCTGGGTCCACATTTTAGTCACCAGAAAAGAATCAGCCTGATTTAAAGTCCATTTACCCATCCTGGCTGTGTGAAATGAAAAAAAGCCAACTAAAACCTCAACCATTGGGAAGGCACAGTGAAGCAGAAGATGGTCTGCTGAGTTATACCCCATGGCAGTGCCCAACCCATTCCCACAGTTTTGCTCCCAGGGCTTGGAAGCCAGATTTAGTAGATGTCAACAGTAAAACCAGGGCACAGCATGTGCTGTGAAGCCTCGAGTTCTCTTAACCCTCGGGAAAAGGCTGGCTAGACAAATGTGAGAAGAAGCAGGGCTAGCAAGGGACCCAAGGCTGACGGCTCAGCATCTCATTACTCATCCTCTCGGCTCTGTCTCACTAGTGGTTTAGCACCTTTGTGGGCTTGGTTTTGATAGCTAAAGAGAGAGAGATGTGACTCTAAGATAACAGGATATTAGGAGAGAAGGATGGAAGAATAGCAAGACTGAAAACAAATCTGCTTCTAGACGGGGTTTTAGGTTTAGATAAGTGCAGTCTATTTTGAACTACAGTGTGCACACAGCATAGCGTTCTGGCTAGCTCTTTGGGGCAGCACTTGCTTTGCCAGCACAGCAGGGCGTGGATGTGGTTGGGCTATCAACAAACCAGAGCACTCCTGGTTTGCCTGGATCCCAACCAGCAAAGGATGCTGTAAAAGCCTGTCTGGCTTACAATGTAATTTTGCTAAGGTTAGGATATTGCCTGTATTAGTGAAAAGCAGAAGGTAGTCTTGACATTAAGGCAGGAAATCTGCATTCAATTCCTAGCTCCGACAGAGACTTTCCTTATGTGGTCTTGGGCAAGCCAAATAAAACTCCCATGCTTTATACCCTGAACTTGTATAAGACAAATTATATGGCCTTCTGTTCTTTGTCTTGACTACTTAGTGAGCACTTGGGGAAAAGACAACCTTTCACTCTGCGTTTATACTGTGCCTGGTTCCTCAGGGCATCAGTCTGCAATATTCCCTCAACACAAATAACAAGAAATAATAGATAAGTTAAAATGTGTATTGTTATTCCAGTGTACAACCACCAAGCCCAGTGAAACTGTGATACTTGGTGTAGTTGGGCACGTGAGTCAGTATCTCTCAACGTCATCCCGTATTGATGCAATGCCACAAGACCGGAGGTGGCACTGCCAGGCCATTCTGTGGTGTTTATTCACTGGTTATGTGCATCCATGCTCAGCACGTCTCACCTCCTGCCCTCCAGCCTGCCCAGAAAGACCAACAGGAACTCAAATCAGGTTAGGGAATCAATTAGAGCCCTGGAGAGCAGGGATGATCAGGTTTGCATTTGCTTTTGGGAGCTGGAGGACATCGCTTACTACCAACTATGAACTGCTTGGCTCCAGTATCAGCTTTGCCCTGGGGAAAGGAAGGGATAGTAAGAGACAGGGAGGAGTTCAGCTCTCCTTACCCTTAGGGATGCTTTATCTACTCTGAGTAGATTTATGCACGAGATGTGTTCCCACTAGCAAGGTTTTTTTCTCCATTGCATTTGAGCTCCTGGCACGTGGACTCTTTTTTGAGCAAGCAGTGGGCAGACAGGGCAGAGAGAGCAACATACACAAACCAGGGAGTTTGGTTTTATTTCCAAACAGGCATAGACAGAACCACAGGGGAGTGCAAGAGGGAGAGGGCAGCATAACCTCTCACTCCAGTATATAAATACTAACTTCCTAGGTTGACCCAGACACCTAAGACTCAAGGCAAAAATATAAGCTACGTGACTAGTGGGAAGAGAAAGAGCCAGCAGGAAAAATCTATCAGAGCTTTCCATAGTTCAATCAGTCAGAGCCTGCTTCACTGGGGAAACAATCAATTAACCACTTCCACTAGAGCAGCCACAGCCGTACTATTCTGGAGGCAGTAAATCTTTGAGCTTATTTGTTCTCAGTTGCACTCCCAGCTTATTTACAACATCACAGGAATCCTCCTCCTTGCTTATCCTCGCTTCTCTAAGTTTCTCCCAAGGATCTTTCTGTCCGTGATGATTAGTGAAGAAGAACACTTACGGACTAACAATTTCCAGCTTCACTGCAAATCCTTATTTCCCTTAAACAGGCAGCCAAAACAAACTGTTTCCTCCAGGCATCTGGAGGGCATTACGCCTTTAACTGTCCATCTGATTTCCAGCTGTCAATGCATTTTGTCTCACTTTAAGGCAGATGGTCTTGGTTTAGGATGTTTTGGCCCAACCAGTAATCAAAGAGCCCTGCAGTACATGAATTAGGCAAGTCCCTGGCCTCCTGCCCTGAGGAGCAAATTGTAGCCGGCAAATAAGAGGCAGGTGACACCAAAGCCAAGGGATGATGCTGAGCATGCTCAGCCCAAGCCCCTCTGCAGCAGAAGGGTGCAGGAAAGGACTCGAGCATGGCTGGTCCCACAGGTATGGTAAAGAGGGAGGTGTGAGACAGCTTGGAAAAAAAATTCACGAAGAGAGCTTTGAGAAGATGTAACCAACTGGTGCTGAGAAGCCGTGCAGATGCAAGGGGTTCAAACTGCACCTGCAGAGGGAGAGGAAGCCAGCAGATGGATGGGGAGTGGAGAAAGGTGCACAACGGTGACGTGGGTGATAGTGGTGGTCTTCCTCAGCACCTCATAGGGAGATCTGAAAGCACTCAAAGCAGAAGAGTCTTCAGTCCTGGTGTACCGGTGAGGAAAGCAAAGGAGAGAGAAGAACATTGGGGATAGAAATCAGCTATCCAAACCACAGGCCTGTGCTGTCCATTAGGTGCTGGTACCTCTGCCATCACTACGCTTTCAAGATGTAGTGAAACAAGAGACTTTTAGATGCCCATAGCATAAAGTTCAGATTAAATTTCTATTCACCATTTAAATTTTTCCTCGCATGTTTTAAATGAATAGAAAGCAGCTCTCAGCACTTCTAGGTAGCTCCTGTGCCGGAGAACCTGGAAGAAGATTTTGATTCACAGTTGCCTCTTGCTCCTCCGATCAAATGTGCTGCCAGGACTGGTAGACAGGAGCTGTCTTAACAGCTTTAATGCACTTGGATTTGTCCCTATAGCTGCTGCTAATGCCTTGATCGGTGCTATTGAAATATCTCCTTAAACATATGGTAATATATTCCTCACTGATGTCCCTGCCTTTCAAAACTCAGACCTGGAGTCATCATTGTCTGTAATAAGTTCATTCTGTTCCCTCCGCTTTACTGCGTGCCCAGCCTAGCTTTGATGAAGGAATTCATGTAACTCAGTAACTCCAGAGAAAATTTTGATTAGTTTTTGAATTAAAACCCATATTTTCTATTGGGAAGCTTGGCATCTGATATTCAAATGACCTCTGCTACTCTGGATGCATCACCAGTGATGAAGACTCTCTGGATGTCAGGGCTGGGAGTGCACTAATAGCCCTTAATTTCCCTGACGAGCCTCATCTGGGGCTCACATTCATCCTCTCTGCCAGGAGCTCCATTTAACCTCCAGTCCTGAGGGCCTTCAGCTCTTGCCTGGGCCATGTTGTAGGTGAGCCTGTCTCAGACCTGTTCCTGAACTGATGTTTGGCTTTCCTTGGTTGACCTTGGAGCTGGTGGGTTGACAGGACCCGTTGCCATCACCACCCTGCTCTACCTCCGGTGGCATGGGGCTGTGCCTGGTCGGTGGGGTTGTTCCTGGCTCCCCTTCCCTGGGAGCAGCCCGGCTTTTGCTGCTCCCTGACACCGGCAGACATAAATACGCTACAACTCTGGTAGGATTTTCAGTAGATGGAAGACTCTTAATGGATTGTTTTATTAACTGTTTGAGAGAAGAGTACAGGTAATATTATGGGCTATAATTCTTATGTTGCTTAGTGTGCGTGGAAATAAGAACAAAAGCAGTATTTGTGAGTATGAGGTCTCTAGCTCTATTACAGCTTTGAAGCTCAAGTGGGGTTGATCCAAGTGCCGGGAATGACTGACCCTGGCATGCCCAGCCTGGTCATCTTCTGATTGTCTGCAGTTGGGCTCCAGCACTGCAGGAGGAGAACAGTTTTCAACAGCCTTCAGGCTGTTGTTCTGCAGCACTTGGTGTATAGTAGTTCTAGCCACACTTTGCCTTACGGAGATGTTGGGCTCTAACGTACATTTTTGGAATAGCACAAACAGGCCTGTTGTATCCTGTGTTCAGTGGGATGGCGCTTGGTTACCATGATGGGTGGACAGGCCAAGCACGTAAGGAACATCTTCCTTTGTGCCCTGACGGGACAGCATCCTTCCTGGGGAGACCAAGTGTCTGTCAGAAAACATGCTCTGTCTCATCCTATCCCAGGTTTTGTTGCACTGAATAAACAAGGATATACTGGGTTTCCTTCCCGAAAGCGGGAAGGGGTGATACTGTGATGCCTATGCCATAGACAGCACCTGTGGACAGCTGGTACTTTTGAGCCAGTGATTCTCCATAAGGCTTGTCAGAAAAGAAATACGAGAAGGTAGCCTTTGGGAAGGATCTAAAGTTCACCCGTTTCATGGAGCATCCCAACTTCCCACCAGCACCTATCCAACGGTGCGCTGCAGAACTGATTTAAACGCTGAGCCAGAACAGGCAGCAGCCTTCCAACTTAATGTAACCCTCCAATCGACCCCCAAGGAAAACCTCTCGGTTTATATGCTTTCTGCATGGGAGCTTCTATACTTCCAAACAGCGGCTTTTGGTGCCTGAAGAGAGGTACCTCGGGACAGAAAACTGTTCTGCTGGCAGGTGGTGATGACCCTTGGGATGGGGGTGAAGGCAAGGGGAGAAAGTTTAATGTGTGGAATTAAATGCTATCGTGGCCTAGTTGGGAACAGCCTTTTCCGGGAGGCTGAGCGCCTTCTGATACAGGCAGTGGCTGAAAATTCCCTTCAGAAGTAAGAGGGATGGATCTCCCCGTTGCTGCCGGCTCTGCCAGGGTCTGAGGGCCCCCTTACCCCACGGCTACACCCCGAGATGGCTCTTTATGGGGCAGGGGAGCCGGGCTGCTCCTTAAACTACACCACTGTCGTTTATCCTCCCCTCCTTTTGGAGGAAACCTCCGGAAAGTCTCAGGATTATGTGGGGGACACACGCACACACATGGCCAGGGAGGGTGTGAAG
>NW_009624781.1:29715-31835 GCF_000690535.1 Cariama cristata | reverse complement strand
AAAGCAGCGGGGCGGCGAGCGCCGTCCTAGCGCATCTCTTTCCAAGCCAGTAAACTCAGCTGATGAAACCGCAGTCGCTTCGGTCGCTATTTATCTCACAGAACAAATTGCTACATATTTAGGGCCGGCTTGCCAAGCTTTAGCTCAGGACTGCGAGTTACTCACACACGCTTGTTCCCATTGAAGTTAATAGGGAGAGTATTAGCCTAGCACGAACGTAAGTGGGATGACTGATGTAATGAGCCGCTGATGTGAGTAAGGCATTCACGATCCAGCTTCTAATTATAAGACGCCTGGCTACTTGGGAAGTAAAGGAACAAGGTTTGTCAGGTCAGGAGAGAAAGTCTGTTTAGTTCCAGTGTGTTTTCTGCAATTCTTCTCATAGTGGCAAAGAAGACAAGAGAAAAAGATTTTGTCAAAGTCTTCTGTAAGTACGGATGCTGAATCTTGGCTGATAGTAATGGGAAAAAACCCCAACCCCCAAACAACTATCTGATACTAAATGCACCCCCTGCCTGTGTAAGATGAAGTCTCTTGATGAAAGACTTCCAGCTAAAAGGCTAGAAAGCAGCAAATAAAAGTTTTATCCAAGAAACGTTTTTCTACTGCCTCTATTCAAGTTCAGCAAAGCCAACTAGGGCATGGTGGGGCGTTACAAACTTGGCTGCATGAGTGAAAGGCAGACTGGAGCCTGTGACGTGCGCTTCAGGCAGGCAGAGTCTGAGGAGAAGCCACCAGCCCACAAGGGCCGCAGGCTCCGTCTGATGGCAATTCACCTTTGGTGCCACGACCTCGCAGGCGCTGCCCGGGGAGCTGCAGGAATGAGCTGAACTTGTGTCTCTGTAGTGGGCCATGTTCTTCCCTGGTGCTGATCCACCAAATTCGATTTTCAAACAGCACTGATTTTCTTCATGGGAAGTAACACAGTGAGAGCTCCAGCAAGGGCTTCAACTCTGCCAGGAACTAGGTGTTCCCCCAGGCTCTGTGGGGGACCCCAACTCCCTGCACTTGTAAGAAAGGATGCAACTGTCCTCCCTTTGCCTCACAAATGGCGTATTGCTCAGGTGGCTCAACATTACCCTTCCAAACGAAAATCGGCAAAAATATTCATTCCCTCCCTCCCTCCCAAAGACGAGGTACTGTCAAGCACTGAGACCCTGGCATAGACATGACCATAGACATGCAAAATACACTTGATATGCAACAGGTGGAGTTATGTTCCACCAGGCCTATAGGCCACCAGTGGCAAAACCAGCAACAAGAAGACGACCCGAGTGTGGATGGGGTGCGCAGGAGCGTAGCATGTACCCAGCCGTGGCGGGCTGTCACTCCTCCTTGCCACTTCAGGAGCCTGGCACAAGGCAACTACCACTAAGGCTCATCTGAATAATTCCCACAGACATTCCAGATGTTGACCACATGGCCTGCCTTTGTAAGGTTTAAAAATAAGGAAGGGGGAAGGTAAAAGGGTGAAGTGGTTTTTTTTCTTCAGTGTCCATATTTATTTTCTACACAGATGTTTGTAGTTGTACAGAATAAATAAGCATAAATTGTCCCTCCTTTTTTTTTTTTTTTAAGTGCACTATATGATTCATATTTATGGAACTTGCACAGAACTCAGTGGAGCTAACAGAGCTAAGCTGCAGACTGTTGACATATAATAAAGGGCTATGTACTGTTTTTAGGGACATGAAAATCTTAAAATAACCACATTGATCAAGAAGACATACATCAGTATCGCTGCTCTACGCACTCCCTTTTCCCACAGTGGGCCTGAGGCTGGCAGCCTCTCTTACAGCAGTCCACGCAAGGCGTCTGTCCTTCCTTGGGCGAGAGCGTGCGCTGTGTGGGGCGCTGGGGCAGCAGAGGCAGCCCTGCGGGGAGAGCGGAGGGGGACGTGTGAGGGCTGGACCCCACTGTCCCTGCACAGCTCCGGCTCCAGGAGCCAGGGCCAGGAGGGATGCGGTGCTGCAGGCCTGCGCAGCAAATGCATGAGATGAGGCGGGCTTGGGTGGGGGAGTTCCTGTTCTCCCCAGGAGCTGGGACACGTCTTTAGTGCTGCTGCCAAAGACAGGCTCTTAACAGGGTAATTAAGCTCAGCTCAAATAAGTACAAGAGAG
>NW_009624781.1:0-29684 GCF_000690535.1 Cariama cristata | reverse complement strand
CCCTACAGGCTCCCTTCATTCTGAGTTCTCTCTTTTCCTGCTTAATTCAAGCTTTTTGCAAGTCAAACATGCAAGCCCAGATGAAAAGTTTAAGACTGTAGAGGGGAAATAATTTCCTTCCAGACTGCAATACTGCATCTTAACCTGGAGAGGGTGGAATGGAATATGACAGTATCACTGAATGTCACCTCCTGAGAGGTACCCTCAACATTTATGGTACAGGAACCCCTCAATGGTCTCTTCAGTAATGTACAAATACTATTTGCTGTGTAGCACTCGTTCACATACCAGCAGTGTCACAAAAATGTGTTGGCCTCAGGAGAACTAGCTTTCAGGGGAAATCCTTTTTCTCCCTAGCAGTGACTGAGCCAGCGGCAGCTGGCAGAAGTAGGGGCAGGGACCTACATAAACACAACACTGGAGCCATTATCTGACTTACTCCTGAAGTTGCTAATGTAACGTTTATGCTGAGCTGTAGCTGCTGAAGGCAGAAAATGGATTAGGTAACTGCCATGAAGGCGGAAAAGGATGGAGGCAAGTGCTGCCAGCTGCACGATTTCACTGCCTACACCATGAGCAAATCAGTCCTCTTACCACAGGGGTAACATTCGATGGCCAGATTGCCACTTTCATTCTTTTAGGGACCTGTGAGGCTCCAACACTAACAGCTAGTTCCCAACACTATCAGCAAGAACACAACATTTTGACTAAAAACCCTCCCTCTTTTGTTAAAAGTATATCATGTTCTTGATTGGTTAGAAAAGACTTTAAGATCTCACTCCATTTCTCTCTGATACTTAATTCATTTCCTTTGGAAGCAGAAAAGGTTAAGGAGATGCTACTGAGATTTGGACTGCTTGTCCTAAGTAGCCTTAGAAAAGCTAATGTCTGGGCTGCTAATGCAGCCCTTCTCAGTCCTGCTGAGTCCAGTAAATAAGCTACGCTCTTAGTCATCTTAACTGTGAGAGTCCTTTTTTACATAACAACATCAACCACAACTTCTCTAAAGACATTTTAATAGGAGGAAACTACAAAACACAACCGAGACCACAACTTCTGTCAGGACATTAGGAAATAAAGGTCATAACACTGGTGATTTTTAAAATATGTGAATCACAGACCCAAGGTCTTTCCATGAATCATAACAGAAATGCGAATAGTGGTATGGCATATTTAAAAAAAAAAAAAAAAAGATATATGCCTGCTGGTAGTTACTGCTGGTTTATGTGATGAGCAAGCTTTAGAAGGTCCCCAATGTCTCAAGTCTGAATTAACACCTGAAGCCAAAAGGGGTCAGAAAGAGCTCCCGGAGGTGCACGGGGTGGCATATTCAGTTAGGAGCAATGTGACCGAGGGAGGGGATGGGAAGGCAGGCCTTTCTCTAGAACACCAGCTGTCCTCTCCCATTTGCCATAGATACAGCCTGGAGAGATGCAATCAGGCCTGGAAAACACTACAATGTCAACATAAGGCTAGATACACTGGAACAAAACACTGCCGATAAATGGATGGTACTAAATATAGTTCTCCATTCACCCATTGCGGGATTCTGCTGTAACTGACACTCAACTGTATCTAAATTAACCTATTCCAAGCTCCTCAGCCTGGGTTTGAAGTGCGTCTGACAAGAGTTTAAAAACAAAAAAAAAAAAGAAAAAAAAGAGTTAAGCATCTTCCACAGGAAGTTTCAGGTATGCTCATTTCTCAAAAGATTCCTCTGCTAAAGGCTGACCGAGTTGTACTACTTCTATTCAACATTCAGACTTTGGGATTCACATCCACCTTACTCAATACAACAGCAATTATGACTCAGAATGGGTAGATCAATCTTCATCACTTAGGGTATATTGTACCTTTAGGCAGAGCCTCGAACAAGGGCTTGCGTGTTAATCGCACTGTCTTGAAGATAATCTCCAGGGCATTCATGACTCAGAAACACACCTCTGAGTCACTATTCTTTCATTACTTCCTCTTGGTCCTTTGGGGTAGTAACTTACTGCTGGTTTACACCAGCAGCAAATTACAACATCTTCCTGCTATGCTGACCTTGCCATTTTGGTTAGTGACTCTAAAATTACAGCCAGCATTCATTCTTCACTCTACCTACTGGAATAAGGAAGTCACTCGATGAGTGAATCCTGTTCACTCCATCACACCCAGATCTGAAGCTGAAAGGTAAATTTTCTGAGTAGCCCAATTCATTGCAATGGAATTATCTGTTGAGTGATGCAATACTCAGTCTTAGGCAGGACAGCAAAACATAATCGCTTGTGATCATAGAATGAGGCGACGTGAAAAGCACATTACTGTTGCAAGATAGAATGAAGACCTATAGTAAAAAAAGTCCTAGGAAAAGCTGGGGAAAAAACATTGAACTCTGGTTTGCGACTCACATTGGCTATGGGAAGAACTATCAATCATTACATCAACTGAAACTAAGCTTTTTGCTGTCATTCTCACCTGAAACAGCCAAAATCCAGAGTAGCTCAAAATGACATGAATCCTTACTGTATCTGAGATCCGACCTCCATCATGTACCAGTCTCTTAGTACCCAGGGTAGAGTCCCAGCCAGGATTGAGAGCGAAAAGGTATCTTTCTGTGTCACAGAGTATCACCACTCTAGCAGATGCCACTGAATCTATTTCCTTCAAAGTAATGAAGTGTGATTGTTTATGTGAATGTTTTCAAAGAGCTGAACCTGCAAGGTCCTGCTCACAGTTCAGGAAATAGCAGAATATAAATCTGTCCAAATCAGCCAAGCTCATACAAAATTCAATATTGGAACGCAGCGACACCAGCAACGTCTTGTTCTTCTCGTGTAATGACTGTTGATGCTAGGATTTAGGAGGATTATGTTGATTTAGGAAAAAGAGGGGAATATTAATATACAAAATTGTTAAATGTCAAATCAAATCCTTTAATAACGTGTGTGTCTGGTTGAGGATGGGAGTGCTTTCAAAACTAGCTACAAATATTCAAGAAATCCATTTGGCAAGTTCAAACAAATAGCCCAAATCAATTACACACGCAGTCTTCTTAAGGGGGCACATTTTCAGCATAGTATGTGGAGAATTAAGCCCTCTGCTCCCATTATTGTTAATGGGATTGGCACACCCAATTCCTCATACACATGGTTGCAGGTTTAAAGCCAACAGATAAAAATATGACTCTGAAATAATAAGAATGTTTTTATATTTTCCAGTCTTTCCCGTACAGTGTAACTAGGTCACTTTTGTGTTTTCTAAGAAATCTCAGTGCATACACCTAGGGTTCCCTGGCCCTACGCATACTCAAGGCTGAAACTGGGATGGAAGAGTGCAGAAACTATTCTTGACAGCTATGTGGAGAGCTTCAGAGAGAAATCCAGGCTAGAAAATAAGAACTGTACTCTGTAGGAATTGTTAAAGATTAGCACCTACCCTTAAGCATTTCTTGTAGAACAAAAATAAAGTCCCTCTGAATTTTCGTGCGCAAAAATCAGAGAAGAAAACAAAAAGCTAACAATTCCAGAGTAAGAATTAGTGTAAGGCTGCTGCATAAGCTTTAAATCTCGGAATCAGAGGGATTAGAAGCCAGTTATCTCCAAGTAACTGTCCCAGCTACCATCTTACTAACTATTTTGAAATGGGTGGAAGGAACAGTTTCTTTCACCCTTTGTCTTTCTCTGATTTTGATCCAAAATGCCTTCCTAAATATCAGAATGTTGAATTAAAATTCAAAATCTGTTTTGATAAACTGGTATTTTTCTATGGAAAAATAATACGACAGTTGCAGTTAGTGCTAGTCATTACTTTTTTCAAGGCACCCATGTCACACACTGAGTCAGGAACTCCTCAAATCTTTCCACTGACTGTAGACTCTGTGGTGTGCGCTTTTCTACAGGCTAAAACCACACAGTTCAAACTGACGTCCTTAGGTGTATCTAGATATCCTTATCATAGCAATACATGGGCAAAATTAAGAGTGGGACTCTAGAAATTTGGTTCCATTTTTTAAATAAGTAGATTTGGAATGCTGTCATCCGCCCTACTGTGATTACTTCTAAGAAAATGGACCAAATTCTCATGACCAGAATTTGATGATTTCTGCAAGTTCACCAATGCAGTACTCTCCAATACTTCTAGTTGATACGTGTTGGACAGCTGCATTCTTTGCACTAATACTCATATATTTCTCCAGAGTTTTTCACTGTAGGTACTATTGCTCAAGGGATAAAAATGAATTGTCTGTTACTATCTAGAGGTTGGAGCCAGCTTCACAGTTAAGTGCTCTACATGGAAAGGACTCCAGAAGCACCCTGTGAGCTTGGCAGAACAGCCCTTCAGATTCCAACACCAAAGTTTTTTTCCCAATATACTGGCTAGCTGTTCTACGCTGAGTTCCCATGGATTTAGTTTACAGCTTAATTCAGCCTCCTAATTACACCTGTGTAGTCCAGTGGACAGGGTACTAAGAGAATGTTGGAAAACATAAGTGCTCTTTCTGGCTTTATAGTTGACTTGCTCTGTGCTCCTATGTTCCTTACTCCCTCCTCTTCCTTCCTTAGGTGAGGTCTTTAGCAAAGATTGTCAGTTTTTTTGTAGCCAAGTGATTGATATTCCTCCTGATTTTCACCAGTATTAACCAGCAGAGGACTAGGCCTTGACAAACAATGTTTTATGTAGATAGGAATTACTGAAACAGCAATGACTGCCTTTCTGAAGGCATAAACTACTATGTTGAAGACATTTTCTGAAGGTTATAATGATGAAAGGGAAGGCTAGGGAAGGGAAGGGGCCAAGCTATGTTGGAAATGGATCCAGAAGCACATCCAGAAATCACTTAATTTCCACGAATCCTTATACTTTCATTTTGACTCAGAATGTTTAAGAACAGGGAGTAAAACTAAGGACTGGTTCCACAGCTGGTGTAAATTGGCATATATCCATTTGCTTCGATCTGAAATGTGCTCTTTAACAGTCACAATACCTGGAGAGTGTAAATAATTAGGTCTGTGGGTCAACAAAACCTGCCAACTTGAATTAGCTGTTGGGCCACTTGAGTTTAAGCCAAACATTGACTATTCGGTGGAGAATGCTCTTCACAGTTACTGAGACTTCAATGCTATTACAGGTAAATATTTTCTCTGCAAAGTCCTATCTGATGGTCACTCTTTACACTTTCCCAAGGAGCAAATGTTAAATTCTTTCATGAAGATTCTTCTTTGTTTACCAGGTTTTAGATTGGATTTACACCAGTGAAAGCCAGGAGAAGGAGTGATGGAAAGTTCTTTATGGAGTTCTGCAATGAGTGATTGTAAAAACCCCTAGCAATTCAGCGCAGATAGCATAATTATCACCCGGAAGCAAAACCTATTACATGATCAGTCAGGTTTTTTTACTTAATCAGAGTTTTCCTTAAGATATTCAACTGGCATTTAATTTGCCGAGTGAAACATTCTTCATAAGCAATTTCCGTAACAGTTGTCTTGCGGAACATGGTATGAATGCATTAAAGACAATGTGTAATAAAGTGGATCATAGTTTAATTGTTATGAGATACATATATTCCAAGCAGTATATGAAAGTCATTCATATAAGGCCCTAGAAATAAAGACCCTGTCGGGCAACCTGGGATTTTAAGGCTAACTTTGTAAAAAGGGAAAGAAAATGTAGGTGCTACATATATGTATATATATTTATTTATTTATAAAATATGCACTTACAGTAACCACATTGCTATTTACTGTAGATGCATATTTTGCCTAACATTATCTATTCACTGGAAATCCTGTTTGTGGTTAGGAAGACATTGCTGCATTTTCCACATGTAAATAGCCACTTCCCTATGAAGTGGCCTAAAATCTGTGCTGAAAACAATGGAGTAAGTACATCCCAGAGTGTACCATTGGTCCATATGAAGTCCTGCAGTACAACGGTCTCTATTCAGTACCCCACCTCAGTTTTAAGGGTGTAGGTGTAGTCCATACTTCAAATCCCATTATAGACTATCACCCTGCAGAAGCCTGTTCCATGTGCAAGCTACTGCTGTACCAGCATCGATTCTGGTGTCTGGGCAACACCTATCAATTATATCAGTGTTATTGGATCAACTTCTGTTTTCTAAAAATGTCTCAGCAACTGTCCTTGGGCTAACCCTACAGTATTAACCAGCATTACTTTAAATCTCCATTGAGTCTCATTAGTCTTTACATTAGACTTTTCATTAGACTTTTCATTAGACTTTTCTGGGCTACCAGAACTCTCTCTGGGAGAAAAAATAAAACAACAAATAGCATTGTCAGATGAGTTGTGTGAGGCTTGGCTAATTCTGGTCAAGTAGCACAGACAGTATTTATATAATGCAGTTAATTTATTTTCATATAACAGTAGCATCATTTCATTCTGTCCAGAGCCCTTTTTGCCTCCTGATGGTAATTTATATCTATGACAGCATTACAAAGTGTTTGAAGAAATGGTGTAGCAGACTCAGAATTATAATGTCTTTTTAGAAAAAAAAAACCTCTTAGAACAGTTTGTAAATATTTCTTGACCTCTGTTTGCTTTCTTGTGGTAACAAACATATCCAAACTTTGTAACCACAGTAGTGAGAGATATATTTTTAAATATAAAATTTGAAAATTAGTATTCTAGTGTCTTCATGCAAATCCCAAAGCCAAGCCTTTATGTATAAACACTAAGTATTAAGAGGGCTGGCCACACTGCTAATAGAAAGTATGTGGTGAAGAGAGGGCCTATTTTACAAAAATGTAACAGACATATAAATGAAATATGCTAAAGACTGTCACAGTTAAAAGTGTATTTGAAAGAAATGTTTGAAGGGTTGGGGCTAAACTTTGGCTACTGAAAATTTCAGTTTAACTAACAGTGCTATTTGAGATTATATCAGCTGAGGGATGTGTCCACTATCTAAAAATAGGAAGAGAAAGACTGGAACAGCTGTCACAGGGAATTTTGCTTTCTAGAAATTCTCTATTGTGACAGTCATTGCAAAGACAAAATTCCTTTCCAAATGAATAAAAATGGATGGGGATTTCTGTGAGACAGAAAATGTCAAAGAACAAGTGATACTCAAGATTATGGTTTCAAAAATCATACTGAGTAAAGCTCAGACCTGTACCTTCCAGAGCTGTTATAACTTCATGCTTTTGGTTTCGGCAAGATTTCTGAAGATGCCATGGTATCGACTCAGAATTGTATTACAGCCATGAAAACTGATGTGCGTTTTGGGACTGGGAAGGAGTCACTGGAAACACGCTGGGCATTACAAGCTTTTGGAAATGGAGCTATTCCTATAATTACTTCAGGTCACGTTGTCATAAATAGCCTAGTATCTGCCATGAGTTGCTCTGAACACACAAAAAATACGGAATAGAAGGTGAGGACAAACAAGGGAATCTGATTTATTAATTGTATTTCTAAGGTATGCTTTAATATAGCTAGATTAGATTATTTCTAGTTTCTAATGACTTGATTTCAAGTCTTTGGCATGCTTACCTCCCCTGTCTTACTGCTTCTGCTGGTTTTTGACTTTCATAGGCAACAAATGACTTCAGTACATGCTTGACTTTAAGATGACTCTCCTCTTAAAGGCGATAAGATGATTAACATCCTTGAAGTTATTCAGGTACTGAAGTTTCAGACTCTCTCCAAGTGACAAGAAGGTTAGGCTACTCTTTGTTTTCATGGGAGCCAAGCGCAAAGCTCCCCGTCAGGTTCTCCTGTTGTTATTAGTGCCAGTACACCACCATGCATGTCAGCAACGGAAATAGTAGAACCATGCCAGCCACTGACACTCCAGGGGAAAATTCTCCCTTGGCGGCACGTGATGCAAAAGTCACGCCATGTGCCGCAACTATCACACAACTGGCCAGCCTGCTCTCCAGGGTAAAATAGGTCAAGACTGAGATGCTCTGGCAGAGCCACGCAGGGAAGTTTGCATAATGCCTACCCCACTACATCTGATTTGAGCAAATATTATTAATCACTCACTTTCATGACCAGTAAATTCACCCATAAAATTTAATTAGAAAGAAATCTGTAAATGCATTTTTAAAATAAGGCATAAAATACAAATGGCCATTAAAGGAGTGACATAAACACCCACTCGGAGCTTTACTGGGGAACCAAGGAGGAGGGTTTCTTTGTTGTTCTGTAGTAAGTTTTGAAATACTATAAAAAATTAGCATCAAGAAGCATTGTTTTGAAGGGGTAAATTATACACCCTCTGAAAGACATCTCTGTCAACTCAGTACCTAAAATTGAACAAGCTATTAGTCAGACTAAATAGTAGGCACAACATAACCTTCTATGACTAGAGACCTCCCATATATTTGCCTAGAAGCAAATACTCTGAGTTGACTAAGCCTCTTCCTTCTGTATCAAATAATAATTACATTTTTAGAATAATTCAGCCCCAAATATTAAGCATTCCAGCCAGTCTTTCCGAAAGCAGAGGGAGCAGTTGCTAATCTATAAATACTGCTGTGCCCAGGAGAGGTGAAGGTTGCAAGATTTACTCCGCAGTGACACCGAACCTCTTCACATCGCCGCTGTGCAGAAAGGGGCTGATTTGGGCTTGCTGTCGAAGTGGTGTAATGGAGCACTGGTGTAACAAGGATGAACCCACGCATGTCAAGAGACCTTTTTGGCCAACTTCTCCCCCCCTACCCCCAATCATTGAACTTTGTATTGCTTGTTTTTACTGCTCAAGACATTTGCAAAATAAACTTTTTCATAGATGATTTATATGCAGAGAAGTTAAAAACAAACTGACCTTTCTCACCCATCAAATAGTCCAAGCTTGTTCTTGTATCCGATTGCCTACTTAAAACATCTGAGATTGCTCTTTGTTACGCATGGATATGCTTTTGTATGTGTCCACTTACAGAAGTTCTGGGAGGAAAAGCAGTGAGGGGGTTTTGCAAGATGTTAGTCCATTTAGCAGATGGAACTGCTGAGAAAAATCGCCACCTATTTTTCTGGAAAAACAATGTTACATAAGCGCTTCTGTAACTTTTTCTGTTTCATAAGTAACCTGGCAAGTTGAGTAATTCACATTCTGGGTATCATTCTAAAGAAATATTTCTAATAATCCTCTCTGTGTACAAAGCGGTATTGCCTCATCCTGTTCTGGCATTTAATCTACTAGTTACTATTTTCAGAAAGGCTATTTCCAAATCCAAATAAAAACCAACAATCTCACACTTATATAGCGCCTTTCATCCTAGAAGATTCCAAAGAGCTCTGCAGAATTAAAACAAAACAGACATGTTGGACACGGGGTGGCTTCATTCACCACTGAAATGCAGCCAGCTCTGGGGTGAAGCATGGTTAGTAGCACCAGCTCAGAGCAATACTATAGAACAGTTTACAGCAGGGGGTATGGAGTGCCTGATTCTCTTCTTCCATATCTTATTGCAGTTACACTGAATTCTGTGATGTTGTGATTTACACATGATGTTAAACATGCTAGGCTGTAGCTCAATAGGGAATGGAAGGAAAACTCGGCCACCTCCATTGCAATGCCCTACTCCCTTTGCCACCCAGCAAGCCAGAGATGTGACTGTGTTCAAAAACTGTCAAGGGTGGAAGAGAGGAAGAGCAGCAGATTCAAAAGGCTCTGAAGATAAATGGATGATATGTAGATACCATCCCCATAAAAGTCACATACAAAATAAAAATTTTTCCTGGAGCTTTCTCTGCCCAAACATCTGAAGGCCGTACTGGCCAGCACAGAACTGGGAAAGGTCTGCTGAAGTCCAGAGCCAATATAACAACTGCACGGCCACATCTTCAGTTGAATTGGAAATTTTTGGGATAGTCCTTGAAAGCATTCCAGCAGAGGCAAACTCCACTGTTACTGGAGCAGCGTGGGAGTGTTTGGGAGGCAGCCACCCCCGGTTCCTCGCTCGCAGGTTTCATGCGGTCTGCTGTTATTTACCTTCAGCACCTGCACTGCCAGCTGACAGCATCAGAGATCCCAGCTCTGGAGCAACCGTTTAGAACCAGGAGGTTAAGATCCATTTTCTCTCCTACCCTGCACACATGCACTCTTACCAACTTGATATGGAAATACTTAGTGAAGTTTTTTTCCAGGCTATTTTTCTGCTGCCTCCAAGTGTCACAGCATAACTCAGTCAGGCTGTACCAGGATCCAGAGCTGGCCATATTATAATCTCATTTAAAGATACGAAGCCATAATTAGTGAACTCTGAATAACCATTCTGTATTATGATGTCTAATACCTGTCTTGGCTAATGCAAATACAGGGGAAAGGGTATAATCTTATTTATAGGTATCAATGAACTGAATATATGTCTTTACAAAAACCCTGCAGTACTTTTGCCTGCAGAAATTAATCTGTGGCACCAAAACTGCACATTAACTGCTTATACTAAGTTGTGCCTTGATTTAAAAAAAAAAAAGGAAGGGAAAAAAAGCACCAACCTTGTTAACCCTCTTACCAGGCTAATACTTCATTGAAAATCCTCTTGGTTGTAATGGATTTTTCTTTTTATACATACTTTATACAGCACTGTATTAAAGTGGCTTTTTATAAACACAACACTGAGGTTAATAGCTGTAGCCTCGGTTAGGAGTTTTTTGTACCCTAAATCTCTACCAAGACTGTTATATAAATGCTACTATTCTAAAAATAAAAACCAAAACAATCAGGGAAATGTTACATTATCACTCACCATATTAGGCTATTAGTGATGGCAAATGAGGGCATGCTATTTGTGGGTGAAATAAAAATCCTTACAAAAAGAATCCACCTTCACCTGGTCAGAACTACCTTACCACGATTTCCAGCCTGACTTCAGGAAACCTTTGAAGGGCATCTTTAAATATATGCTTGTGGCATCAACAGGTCTTAAACAATATGCATTTAGAAAATTTCCCTGATTAAATGGGATTTTAATACATGCGTATATGTTTTCTTGAACTGGATATCCATGCTTACACAGACACCAGACATAATGACTTACACAGTTTTGAGTATAAAGAAATCCAGCATTCCCAGTTACTCACGGATTCCCAGCTCTCCTGATATTTTGACAATGCTTACAATATGGCCTGCACTACATTGTTTCCAACAAAGGAAGCAAAGAGAGATCAGTATTTTTTCACAGATTATTAGGCCGGAAGAGTTTTTACTTTAAAACACAGTCCAAATAACTGAAAAGTCATTAGCAGCAGCTTGTAGAAGCTTCAAGGATGTTTTACTGTTTCTGATGTAAAACTTCTGGTCTATCCTTCAAAAGAAGCTGCTTACACACCCCTCATTTTACGGAAGTTTGCTTGGGCACTGTTTTGTCAGGTACTTAGAGTAATTGGAAAGGGGAAAAAAGTATAATTAATCTAGAACTAGAAAATCAAGCATCATAAATTAGTCCACCTTGATCAGCTACTGTACTTCATTATTCAAAATGATTACATTTGCCCCAGGCCTTCAGGAGCTGCAAAGGAGCAGCCACCAGCTCCTTTTCTCTCTTCTCCTTGGATGATCTTTCATTGACCTAGAGGATCCCTCACAGGGTGGAGTGACCTGGTCTGGGCAAGGATGTTTTGCTGTCCTCTGAACCGATACTGCTTTGCAGTACGGGGACTGACAACAGGGACTGTGCAACCGCAGGGATTCTTGTGGAGTCATGGGCATATACTGCCCTGGGGCGTTATAACGGCAGGAGGAATCACCATGGTTCCCACCTCCACGCTGGCAGATATTGCTCTGGCACTAGGATGTGAGTGCACACTTGGTTGCTCAAGGCTATTCTCACTGTGAAAATGTTTGTTAGCACACCACACTGTACCCTACAGGCAAAAGCCAAGGGTTTCCAAGCTCTCAGTAGAACTTTCAGAGGTGTGCACTCATACCAGTATTTTACTGCCCGTGGCTGAAAATTTACTGCTCACTGCGCTGGTTCTGTTCGGGTCACACATTAGATATTACTGACTTGAAGCAAAATTTTGTGTGGATACATAGAAACATGTATGGTAACATATGCCCCAAACTTTAGGATATAAATTGTGTCCTAGTTGCTTGTGAATAAACTAAGGATACGATTTCAATCCTTACGGGTGATGTAATCTTTAGCACTTCTGGACTGGCACTTTACTTAGAGCACTTGTAAATAAAGACTACTGTAGTACACAAGTTCGTCTGAGTTTTGGAGACTGTGAAGAGTTCTGGTTTGTGTTGTTGATATCTGTCACAAGCTACTTCATAATCTCACTTCAGCGCAGTGAAGTGGATGTTTGCGCACCAGAATGAGATGTGGCTCAATGGGAAGAGTTTCTATTCTGGCTTCTATTCTTTGCTTTGTGACAGATGAACTCTGACTAACAATGGCCTTTGATATCGTAGTGAATTCTCTGCAAACATCTAGAAATATGTTATAGTGGTAGCATGTTAGGTAATTTGAAAACTACTTCAAAACCCCCATACAACTTCAGTGGCCAAATACAGAAACCACAAAACCAAAGATTTTTGGAGCTGTATCATTTCCCCACTACTCGATTTTGCAACTCTACCACTGAACAGGCAAAAAGCATTGAGAACAATGCATTTCATAGACATCATTTAATGGTATCAGTTAGAGACAATTAGGATTCATGTTCAAGCAGTCCCACCAAAGACTGAAAGTCCCATTTGACCAGGCACTCTAAAAAAACCAGAGAACCAAGTCTGAACATTTCACACAGTCAGATGAAAGGTGAGTTGCCCAAGGAAGCTTGTGGCAGAGATGAAAATTTAACTGCGCTCTCCTCAAAACCAAGTGTACTATTTCTGACAGAAAAACGTGTGCCTTCCCGTTCAGTGCCGAGTGTGACGGCAGAGGCCCAGCCACAGTGAGACCTGAGTGTCAGCTCCTGGTCTGGGAAGTGAAAGACCACAGCTGGTCCTTCTCTCACTTCATGGGAAGGAAGAAGTATTTTCAGTGTTCGTGGATCTTTTCACAGGATGAGATATTCTATCTAGACAGCTTTTATTCTAGAAGAAAATACTCTAGGCATTTTCTTAATAATTTCAGCATTGCTTAGTAATTTTTCTTTTTTTCCCCTTCAATTCCTCTCTGTCATGAGAATAAAAAAAAATCCATTTGAAATGGAACGTTTTCTTTAATCCTATAAAGAACGAGTATAATTGATTCAACTATAAAATTTATAGGCATGGAATCAATGCTTATTATAGTCAAAACATGCCAGGTCACTTCTTTGTGGCTGGTTTAAAGCTGTTCCGTTAAGTATAATGTTAAATGAAAATGCTTTAGTCCAAACATGAAAAGGTTAGATTGTATTACATCTGGACAACTCTGTGTGACTGTTAGTATCTGATTTCAGGGTTTCACATAGAAGACCCTCCATTGTTTTCTTTGTACCTTCTCTCTGGGGTAAAACTAACTTTTGACAGTCACAGTAAGTAGCTGCTATAAGGTATACATTCATTTAATCTGGATCTGTATCAGTCCCTAAATAGTTCAGACTCTGCCTTTATGTTTCAGTGGTCAGGAAAACATTGAAAAATTGAGTATGAATGGAGCTTAATCATGGCAATGATGGCAAATCGTTTCAGTCTCTCTTAATTTTTCTGTTCTCAGATGTCTACCTTCAGGGCTAATTGAAAAGATGCAAGTGTTACGCAGACACAGTCACTCCTCTAACTACAGATCTACTCTTCTGACTATTAAACATTTCTACAGACCTAAAGTTTGCAATTAAGCTACTAAACTTTTCAGCAGATGTTTATAACTTTTCTGTTAGCATAGAACAATGCAATCACATAAATCTAATGGTGGAACATTTAGTAGACTGGAGAAACTCAGATTGAGCAGATTCCCATTTTCTTACTACTTTGTTATTTCATCTTCGTGGTGTGCCTGGTGTAGGCGTAATAATTCTGAAACGAAACTGTGCGTCGAGGCTGTGATTGCATGGTGTGACTGCACTCTGATGCAGCAGTATCTTTAGATTTCAATTCCTGGGCCACAGTTTGCCCTTGGTTCAACAGGTGTAATTCCTGTTGAACCAAGCGGGAATTCCACAGTTTTAAATAAAAACAGCTCTTGGCCCATTATCCACTTACATGCACTGTGCCCAGGGACCAAGATACACAGAATTGACAAGTGATTGGGGGTTCCTCAAGAGCTCGAAGCTTTACCACATAGGACTTAAATAAAGCAATGTTTCAGACAGCAGGGAGCGCATGCCGGTTTCATTTGTCTGAATTTCGTCACTCAGAATAAAGGCCCTTAAAATCACTAGTCACTTTCCAAAAAAACCAAAACCCCCCAAATTATAAATCCTAGCAGTGTCAAAGCCTAAATAAATACGTACGTCAGCTGCTGGGATGCTGGATGTCAGTTTTCAAGGCATATATTACCCCAGATTAGTCTGTAAATAATTTTTATTTTTATTCAGGATTTGAAAACCACATCACTAGTGGGCTGGACTTGTGGTTCTTCATTTGCATATCCTATGTTTTCACCTAAATTGAATTAAATGCAGAGGGAGAAGAAACGAGGGTCAAATTTCATTAACAAAATAAAGCAGCTCGTGTGAAATCAACGTCTAGTGATGGAAAAATATGCAACCGAGCTGAGCCCTTCACTGGTTATTTAACTAAAACAAGGTCTCCTTAATGACAAACACTCTCATCTTCAACTGCATCACAGACACTAATGGAAAAACTAGGCATCTCTCATTATATGGGAATACGAGGCAGAACTGGTGAGGACTTTTTCCTGCCATCCCCTTGCCAACCGTACATTCCATCTGACTGAGGATTACTGATAATTTTTGGCAACTTCATGGCTACAGAGGACTCTTCTGTACAACTATTTATTTATCCAGGACTTCAGGAATTTGTTTTTAGGAGAAGTTTTAAAAATGCTGTAAACACAAGATATGCTAATTGTATTAACAAAAGGATTCCTACACCAAGCTTACTTTTTTTTTTTCAAGAATACTTTGGGGCCAAGTTCCTCAGTCGGTGTAAGTTGGTAGAGCTGCTCTCACTTTGGTGGACACCTGCCAAAGTTACAACAGTTGAGGATCTTTCCCAGTAAAGCAAAATGCTTTTAAAAATCTGAACAAAAGGGAGTATTTAGACATATGTATATTCTTTCCTTAGCAGTAGTACCAGGAAACCTTTAAGAGCCATGTCTCTGCAGCTGCAAAAGGGACCTAATTTGCCCAGGCAGCGTATTCAGATCCCATCAGAGAGACCTAACAAACTGAAGAGAAAAAACAGGTCAAGGATACCATTCCCATTTTACGGAAGAAAAACGGAGACAGAAAAGCAGTCAATAAGTGACTGTGAGAGTGGCTCTAAGAATCTGGCTGTCCTCTGACCACATGGAGCCTTGTAGGCAGCCTGGAGACCATCTGTGGGCAACCGGTGTGACTATGCCTTCTGCAGCATGATAATCCACTGGGCATTTTGGATACCTGCGGTCTTGTCTGATCAAGAGGGAAGGCTTCAGCCATCCGGAGTCTGCCCTTGAAGGCAAGCCTCCTGCACCGTGGGCAAGCCTGGTCGGGGGCAGCCTCGGCAGGCATGTGCTGCCCGACCACCCGCCATCAGCCTTGGGAGCATGGGGGTCACAGCAGAAATGGGGACTCGGATGTGGTTTCTTCCCCGCCCCCCCGCCATCAGCCTTGGGAGCATGGGGGTCACAGCAGAAATGGGGACTCGGATGTGAATGGGAAGGGCGTAAGGAAAGGAGGAGAAATACCCTGCAGAGCTGAACACGAGCACGCAGCAGGGTTCCTCTGAGGAGGAGACAGCAATGACAGGGAGCTGAGCTTGCCTGAAGTGGCTTTAAGCCGCCACTTCATTAATGGGCTTTTATTTTCTACCAAACCAGACAGAACTGACTCCAGCAGAGCCCTGGGCCACCTCTGTCAGGGCATGTAGACATACCCGGTTTGATTATGTAGCTTGTCAAAAACCTCTGACAAAGCTAAGAACTGAGCTCTGGCCTCCTGTGTCCCTATCCAGAGCACAGCCAATATTCCCTAAATGTCCTGGAAAATCTCAGGACTAGATTAGAAACTATTACTTTCACCACAAAAAATTCAATGACAACTTTTTGGTTTTCAACAACAGAAAGCTGAAATGTTTTAGTTTTGAATGAAGCTCTTCCCCTCCGCTTTTGTGTACTGAAAACCAAAGAATTTTTACAAGCAAACCTGATTTTTTTCCTGGTTTTAACAGAAAGTTTGCTACCCAATCAGAGCCTCATAATTTTTTCAGAATCTGAACATTTTCAGATGCATTAGTAAAAGAGAAAAAAAGTCATTTTTTTTGACAAGACCATCTCTCCATTAAAAATCACAGAAAAAAGGGGCAATTTTCTACGTTTCCTTCCTCTTCATCAAAATTGTGAAAGGTGGGAAGGAAGCAAGGGGCTGTGTCCCAGGAGCACCACTCTAGCTCTGGGAGGCAGTCAGGTTAGTCGCAGCACTGGTCACAGCCCCTGCCCAGTCCCTTCCTCATACTGAGCAGGGAGCAGAAATTGCTTTGGATCTACATCGCACTAAACTGCCTAGCATGCAAGGGGTTCACCAGCCACGGCTTTCTCATCCCCAGTGCCTCCCCACCACCTTGTCTCCACGGGGACGGTGCATACGTGTCCAGATGGAGAGTCCGCTCCAGGCAGGGTCACTGGCCCTTACTCCCTGCGTCTCAGAAGGGTTAGGCTGTGTTTAATGGGCAATTTGCACTCATTTGACTGTCATGGACTCCTGAGCTGCTTTTGCAATGTTGTTATAAAGCCTGTATGAAAATTTTGGCCATGATTTACAGCAAGTAAGTTAGGCAGTAAATAGGCTGATAACTGCGCTCTGCCTCTCCAAATGCGCCACTGGAACTAGGGACACTAAACTCCTAACTTAGGAACCCAAGTTGCGTACCTGACATAACTAAAGCTGGGCAGTATAGCTGGCTTTGGATTAAATCTTCCGTGTTGGGTTTTCAAGTTAGTCAACATTATCTTTGACTTGAATTAAGCGTACATGCACAGACTATGACCAAAGCTCCGCACAATAACTTACTGAGCTATGGCTTCACAAGCACATGCCTTAGTGCTGAGTAGCGTGGAGGCTGGCTCACAAGTGGCTGTGCAGCTCTGAAGTAGGAAAAGCGTTATTTGACAAAAAAAATGAAAATTTCTGCTTTAAAAGATTTAATTATTTTAAAATGTAAAATAAAATATCTATAAAGTAACCCAAAGAAGTTAAACGTTCCCTTCGAGGGAAATTCTCTCTTTTTAAAATTATCCCTTTTTCTAATAAACTAGTAATTTATGTAATCCGTATAAAACCACTAACACTCATTCTTCTATTTTTAAATAACATTGGAGAGCTTTCCCAAGGCTTATTTTATTTTTACGAGAAGGATTAAAAATCATGATGGGCCAGATTCTTCCACACTTCTATCTGCTGACAAGTAACATACTCCTGCCATAATACCAGTGACTAGCAGCTAGGGATGTGCTGTCATGTGGAATTTGTACCACTCCGCTGGCTGCAGTGGAGTAATGCCAGGCTGACAGATAAACTGCTCTGAATACGCCATCTGATTTGGAGCTTGCTGAACAAGTCATCAATCAATCAATCTTCATGTTTCTAGACAAACATTTCAAGAAAAACAAGGATAAAGGATCTCTATATGGAGCTCTTTGTTCTATCCAGTCTCATACCCAGCTTCATATTTTTATTGCTTCACAACAAGCCTGCGTATTGTGATTTGTCTATACTGCACAGGAGCAAGCTTTACCCTTTCGAAGTAAGCCAAGGCTGCATCCCTGTTTTTTACCCAGAGGAGGACAATGGGAAGAAACTATAGCTGAGTCACCACGTGTCCTGGGGCTCGCTCTTCCAGGGATGCTGTTGTGCTCCAACCCATACCTACAATACGCAGAAAGCACAATCTTCCCTTAAGTAACTGTACATCTGTGACTTAACAGTCTTTAGCTTTGGATCCAGTTTAGCGCTAAAGTGCAGCAAGACCACGTGAATGAACTGTACTAGAAATGACACAGTACCTTAGATGGCATTGCAGACACAAACCGAGGGGACACACTATCCTCACCACTGAAACGAGGGGGGGGTGAAGTCTACTCAGATAAGAAAATCCCAACTGTTCTGTCATACTTCCCCTCTGCCCCTTATTTCTCTCTCCAATAATTCAGATGTTTCAGCCCTCCCAGACAAAAACTGGAGCTTTAAATTAAAATGTCATCTGTTAGTAAAGAAACTAAGCTATGTTTTTCATTCCTGAGAAAGGACTCACTTATGCTTATAACTATAAGTTGCTAGTGATTAAGCAACTGGTATATTTTCACACTCATTAAAAGAAACATGGTGTGTTCGCCTTTCTAAGAAAAGGCATCTTGTTTGTAATACTGTAATACATTGGGAACACCTTCTAATTGGCTTCTAGTGCCCCTTGCCAAAATTCAGACACAAGTTTGTTTATTTACACAAGGAAAAAAATAAAACATTGTATAATTAGTCGAGTAATGGACTCCTAAATTCAGCAACTCAGAGGTATGCAAAACTGACAAACTTTTTAAGATTCCATTTTGGTTTATGAAATATCTCAATAGGTAGCCAAGACTGCATCATGGCTATTGTAGCAATGTGCTGCTCAATGTGGTGTTTGTGTCGAGATGGAAAACTTTGACATGTTTGATTTTTATGCAAGTCAATTAACTTGTTTTTTAAAACTGTAAGGGCATGCTTTGCAAATAAGATTACTTACTATAAATTATGAGAACATAGGGCTCCATTCAGACAAAAATGTTACACACCCCTTACACATGCATAAGTCTGCAGAATATAGTTCTGCACCCTGACAACCTATTCAGCTAGGGGTAGGAGCTTATTTTGGTCTATTCCATGGGGACTTTCCTAAAAAGATATGAACAAAAGGGGATAGAGACTTAATTAGAATGTCTCTCTACACCCCACCTTCCTTTGCACCACCCAGGCAATTCCAACAGGCCAAAACCTCTCCTTATGTGGTGAGGGAAGAATTTCTTTTTTCAGTTAAGTCAGCCCACAGCAGACTTAGCAATGGTATGTCCCCCTAACCACAGTACAGACAGACATTTGGCCATTCCCACCTGTGAGTTCTGCTCTCAACACTCACACTTAAGCATGGTCTATTGACTGCAGTCATGTCCATCTGTTAACATAACATCCATTGTGCTTGGCCCCAGCTCAGATGGGACCCTTCCACCAAGACATCAGGGTGAACCTGCCCCGGAAGAAATGACATTGAAAACCAGAAATGGCACACTGCTAGCACAAATGAAGATGGCAGGGGTATTGCAGTCAGCATGAATCATTTTCATTTAATGCAACAGGCATTTGGTCAAGACTTCTTGCTTCCAAAATGCAGATTCTTCGATGGGTGCATGAGAAACTCAGGATGTCTATTTGGCGTTCAAAATACAACATAAAGAACTGCAGATATGTACTTGGGGCTTGGAGGCAACCACAGTGCCAATACATACACAAAGCAAATCCAGAGACAAGTATGAGTCAGAGAAAGAAAAACTGCAGAATTTTGTCCAGGTCCTTTCCACTTTTACACATGCAGAGAATCTTTACCTAAGCAAATCATCCCATTGATTACATATGTGAGCAAGAATTACTTGCATGAAGAAAGGTTACTGGATCTGGTCCCTTCTCTATGCACATTGTGATATAAAGCCAACTCTTACTAAGTCCAAGACTTGTTCCTATTAGTTCTGAATATTAGGTTAAGGCACAGGAGACCACACAGCGGAGCATTTTGTCTTCCTTGCCAGCTTCAGCCTAGGTAATGAAGTCAGTCTTATGTGAGTTTGATGTTAGATTCTTGGTTCTAATTTAAAGTCTGCAGCATAGATAGTCCATACTGCAGATTACTCATTTCCTTGAAATGTCTTTTACCTAGACAAAAAGGTTAAAAACAGGGAGAGAAGATTAAGGGACAAATGGCTTGCTTTGTCCCCTGGCTACATTCTGGGCCTCATCTCTTCCACAGGCTGTTTGCTATTAGGGCTCGTTTTCAGCTTAGAGCAGCAAACTCATACTCGTAGAAGTAGTTACACACATTCACAGGAACACATGTATGCACATACACATTCAGAAAAGGAGTTTCAGTCAGTAGACCTTCCAAAGTTAGATTCCCATTAATTGTGTGCAGAATCACGTAAGATGCTAGTCTGATTAGAAATCAGCCATGTCATTTTCCAGAACTGACCTGCCACGTACGGAGAGATACCTCTCATTCATCAGGAGAACCAGCGTGGCTACGTGCCTCTGAGAAGCCTTACAATGTCGGGTCAACTGTTGTTACTGGCAAGACACTGCTGTGGAAAGCCTGCAACAGAATCAGGGACTCATCACTACCAGTATGTGTTGCTATGGACACCATTGAAGAAAAGCAAAATCATTTGAGAAGGAAATAAAAGACTCTTTTCCACCAATAGTGACAGACACTCTAATAGGTTAGCGATCCTGGTGGAATGCTAATCAACAGCACATAGAAAGACTTGGAAGTCATGCAACTTTTAATGTTCCTAGTGAAGGAGTATAGAAGTAAATTCATGTAAAACATGGCCATGCACACAGGATTTATACTAATACTTAGTACTGCAAACAGGCATCCCATATTAATGCCACGGGTAAGTCAGATAATACTTTTGTCTTACAAGTCTTTCGTCTCAAGAATCTCGGCTACAAGCCGTATTCACCTGAAGAGTCCATCTACGTGGTCCCACTGAACCCAATACTGAAATGGAGCTGGATTCATTGCTTGCATAAAACTGAACAGCTCGCCCGACACCAGCAAAGCTATGCTGATTTACTGCAGCTATGGATCTGGCATCTGATTTGAGCTGCGAGACAATCTGATTTTTCCGTTCCTCACAGCTCTGGTGAATAATTTAAATATATGCTCGGAGCTCACCAAAAATAATACATTTTCAAAATTTTTGGTGAGCTGAAAAGTAAGACATACTGGCTCTGAATCATACAAAATGCTTTGTTCAATCTTGAAGAGTTTAATTTTGATTGAGATGGGATTTTTGCTTACATAGGTTAAAAAGGAATGGATTTTCTTAACAGAACTGAATGAGGACTTTCAAAAAAAAAATTAAATTCAAAAATCAATAGGTATTACACTGAAAACATCAGAACAAAATATTTTTTTTTAAAAAAAATTGTTTAATGTTTTCAAAACTGGAAAGTGTCCACATTTTTGAGATGATGTGGATCTGTAAAATATTACACTGCCACTGAGTCAATATTTTTCTCGGCTGTACAGGTAGATAAATCTATTGACCTCAGTAAGACTTGCACAAGTAGGGCCAGAAGCATTTACGGTTTTAACAGAACCTAAACTATTCTAAGCAATTTACAGCAGAAATACAGAAACAGGGACATTTTCTCAAAGGGACCTTCAATCTAGTTTCATCTGCAGTGCAATGAAATGAATCCAAAATACTAAGAAGAGGGACAAGGATTACAGAATAAACTATCGAATTGCTCAGTAAGGTTAGAAGGCAGCAAAATCCTTTCAAATAAATAACGTGTTTGACTCACGCATTGCAAGTGCCATCTCAGAAATGATGCTTGAGAGCATCTGAGGCGGGAGAAGATTTGGGGATGATTTGCCATAGGGCTATTTAATACTTGCTGTGGAGCTAATCGTGGATTCCAGGGATTCAGATGTATTATTCAGTGCCACAGCAATTTTAAAAAAATTGTTTGTCTTCAAAGGAAATTAGGTTTATTGGACTATGCTGTGTATGTGTCTATATGCTCTCTCAGTTACAAATATTACATTCCTGACAATAACTAAACCCAAAAGCTATGTTGGGTAGAGAGATCTAGTAGCTCCTAGTACTAACGTAAGCTGAAGCTAAAGCTCAGCTGTTATTCAAAATCAAGGAACCAACACCCGGCCTCGCCCAGTGGGACAGACGGACAGACCAGGACTCAGATCATGTCTCTCCAAGTGCTGCTCAGCTTATTCAGAGTTGATGTCCCCTGGCTTGCAGCACACAGGCAAGCCAACGCTCCCCAGAAATGGGAGGGTCAGGTTAGTGCTGTCCAGGTTTGGCTCCAGATACATTTGGCAAATGAGCTCCAGAAATTCACTTTCAAGACATAAATCCACAGGAAACCAGGTTTCACATGTTCCATGGCTTAATATATTATAAATATTGCAATTTCCGCTCAGTGTCCAAATTATTGTTTCCAATGAGCAGCACAGCGGGTCACCAGAGGTTGCAGTAGTAGCTGTCCCGAACTTGAACACAGGAAGATATCTAGCACACTTGTAAAATACATATATTGTATTCTTTTCTGAAGGTAAATCTGCACAGAAAACAGAAGCCTCCTACTGCTGCCAGCTTGCAGCTTTCTGCAGGTCAAGTGGTAGCAGTCTCCGCATAGACACTAAAGATCCTGCAAGATACTGACAGGGATTATTATACCCGATATCCTACCTAACAGTGAAATAACTTTTATGTTCTGCCCCTCAACGCTACAGCTCTACACTATGAAGCGACCAAAGGAGTCCTTTTACTTGCAGACTTTCATCTTAACTCCAGCAAAATTGCAAAGGCTATACTGGAAGTTTCTCATGAGCTCCCCAAGAGTGGGTGCTGTAGCTTTAAATCTATTTCTGTTACAGAAGAAAAAAGGGGTGATAAAAAAGCCCACGTTTTGCTTTGTTTTCATAGAAAGTTAAAGAAATTCCACAAAGCTAAACTTGCAAAAGAAAACATGCAATTTCATAGAATATCTACTTCTTCATCCAAAAATATTTTAATCACAATGTTATGACCACCTTCATGAAAAATGCGCTAACAGACAAAGAGAAACTTCAGTGACAGCTAATTACTGTGCCAAAGGCAGAAAAATTTTAGGCAACAAGAAACAGAAAAAGAGACTTCTGAAAAGACTTAATTTATTTTATAAGCAGATTAAGATCTTCGATCGGCATAAAATAACTGTATTGAAGTCAATATGTTTATCCACTACATCTGCAGGGGCTGATGGGGAGCTGAGATGAAGGCGGGAGGGGGCTCAACCCCTCCTTCAGCATGTGGCAGCATCGACCGCGCTGGTGGGAGGCAGGAGGAGGGAAAAAAGTGAAGCGAGGCTAACGCTGCCTTAGCTCTGCCTCCCCCATCCTCCCTTTTCCCCTGCAAATCCACCTGGCAGAAGATACAGCTTAGAATCTAATTATTTTGCTTTAGGATTTCTCTTGCCTGTGAGAAACTGTAAGGCCTCTTCTTTTTCTCGTTACTGCAGAGTGAGCATATCGGGAAATGGGTTTTTCTGCAGCTCCTATGAAAGTTATGTACTGAAATCCCACTTTTTAAAAAATGTGCATCTATTAGCTCTTTTTGGAAAAAAATAAATAAAATCATACTATAACTACTTATAAAATTCACAGTATCAGATACAAACTGAAGCGACAAGGCTACATCTGCCGTTTTTCACTGTGTGATGTATTATCATTGTCTCCTACCGAGAGCTGTGAATTTCTGCAACCAAAACTCAAACCATAGATTTTGTGCCCTATAGGTATCTGCTTGTTGAACAAGATGCCTGATTTTAGGCACCCAGGCCTGAAAATGTTAACCTTAGAGTCTGTTGGCATCTCTCAGAAGCTTAGGAGTAAGAGGAACCTAGTCTGGCTGGCTGAAAAGTTTCATTCAGATTGCTTTAAATATTTTGTGGATGATTACAGTCTGAACATTTGACTACATGCCACTTCATTAGACTTACTCGTTTTTTTGTTGGTACCATAGATGGGAAATTAAAAATGATCTCTTTAAAAACTCTGATATTTAATTTCCCATAAGATATGAGAGATATTCAGGGCAGTGTCTGGAAAAAAATTAGGATAATAAGGTGTATAAATCTCTGCTTCATTCGAAACAACGCATAAAAGGCAACCTCACATTAATTTTTTTGCTGAAAGAACTTCAATAAGTTTTAAAGTAAGTGTTTCATTTACTGCCACATGCCACACATACATGGCAAACAGTTTATACAAACCACAACACTCAGCTGTTCCTGGTTAGGTAAAACAGCCCTCCCCTGAACACCCAAGCTGCTCTCGGTTCCCTCAGGACGCTGACACAGGGTGCTGAGCGTTTCGGCCTGATCCAAGGGAGAACCTATCTACATGTTTTACTTTAACCAGGTGAGCAGTCCTCCTGTGGAGGTGCTCATGAAGCCTAGGTTGAGTAGGTGCTGAAGATTTTGCTGGCTCAGACCAGAATGCTCTGCACTTTCGAAGACAGCTTAAGTACAGCATTACTATCCCTGACCTGGTGGTCCAGCCTTAATGCCTTCTTCATGTAGTTCTTAGTGAACGTTGTTAGACTTCCCAGTTACCTAGAATACTCCACTGTGTATACGCACAAGATCCGGATCCAGTAAACTACTCAGAGAAAAGGGACTCTTCACACCCTTCTGAAGCCAATAGCCTGCGAGCAGATACAACGAGACAGAGAAGAGCTACCTAAGGGTTTCTAAGGCCACGAGAAAGATTTCTAATGTAGCACTGAGACTTAATTTAGGGCTTGATTATAACTAAGACAGTGAGGCTTATTTAAAAGACCCTCAGAGTTCAAGTCATTTATTGTGCAAGTATTACCTACAAAACAAATTTTTATCCACTTATTCCAAAAGGATGTGATGAACTTGGAAGTCCATTCAATTTTAAAAGAGTATTTCAGCTTGTCTCACTTGGTTTCAAAGTCCCTCTACTAATCTATACATGTTTACAATAATATTTATGCAATATTTTTCAGTATTCAGTTGCTGTATGAAAGAAATACAGTGCTCTTGGAGGAACAAATCTATGCAAAGGGGCAAAATAAAACTGACTAGATATGTAGTATGTCTAAATGTCCAAAGCAAAGGAGGAGGAGGAGTGAAGGAAAATTATTTTCTGTCCATTTTTCACTCACAGACAATATTATGAAGTGCTTGGAATACCAGAAGGTTCATTTTGACACAGAGGAGTGATGTCTACACTGGCCCTTATATAAATATGTATTGGTTTTATATACGTCTTTCTCCTAGTACTTGAAGTTAAAATGAGCTTATTTATTATTGAGAAAAGGTGCTGGATTTTTTTATTGCACAGGTATAACACAGCAGCTTGGCAAGCATATTCTGAATCATGGCCTGTTCCATCTTTTGTTCAGAGCTGCATGATTGGGGACCTGTGAAAAGGTAACCTCCAACCTGAGCCCTGGAAAGTTGCACTGCCTTGACTAAAGCAGACCAACCCAGCCAGCAGAATGTATTTGTACTGGTGGGCGTAAGACGCGGTTCCTGTAATTTGCGCTGCAGCACACAGTGCAGCAGGCACTTCCGATTAGTACAGCAGAGTATGGCCCTTGCATTGGCTGCATCTTCCTCTGGACCACAGTTTTGCATCCAAGCCAGGTAATATGTTGCCGGGTGTAGGTCAAATATAAAGATGTTACTATGCCAGAAGGAAAATACTATTAGTGTTGTATCTATACAAGGGACTATACTGGGAATATACCTCCTATACTCACCCCTCCCCTGCAAAACAAGCAAAAAACCCCCAACAACAATATACCCTTATTGCTACTAAATCACAAACACAGATCAAACATCCTCATTCCTATTTCATTTCGCTCTTTGGATTGAGAATCCTTGCAAGCATGTCAGTTCTGGTGGTGGCTTTGTGATCTGGATCCTGCTTGGTAGGATCTATGCAGAGACCAACAACTCATTCTACACAGCCCACTATGCAGGCATCAGATGACTGTGGCTTTCAGTTACTACCTCTGGATTGAAGCCAGAAGCCTAGCGGTGAAAAGCTCTTTATACCATTACCAATCCCCCGAGCCACCCAGTCCTTCTCCATTGCATACAGGTTTTTAGTGTTGTGCCTTAAGATCTGTTCTGGTTCTGAGTAACGTTCTTTGTGATGGGAGTCTTGCCACTCCCCCTCTCACGAGGGAAAAAAAACCCCACCACCCGAGGAGGGAGCGTGAAACCTATTTTCAAACTCCGTTATGATTATCTGATGCAGCCACTACTCTTGGATTCTCTAAGGGAGCAACTTGAGTCCTGGGGAATGTTTGTCTGAGATGAAGAGTAGGCTCCAGCCTAGTCAGGGCTAAGATCTGCGCGCCTTCAGTCAGTACTGCTGCCTTTACCTTGGTGGTAGCTCTTGCACCGGAGCACCCACATGCTGCCAGAGGCCCGCACAGGGATGGCTGCTAAACTTTCTGGGGTATCTGCAGGCTGACCAGACCTAAGTGCACACACAGGTTGGTCTGGTCTTTCGCGTTGGCTCAGAATCGTGCTTAACAGCAGCATAAATATACCCCATGAGAGGGCAGAGCGTACAACCAGTGAGCCCCCCCAGCATCTGTTCTCAGCTGGTTTCCATCTAAACTATTCACCTAAAGAGTTAGAGGCTAAATTGTGCCTTCTCTGCAGCTCCTGTCCTCCAGTCCAGCAGAGAAAAGTGACTCACTGTGACGTTACACCCGTGCAGATTTCTCTTCCAGTATCCTTTCTCTCGGACTCTGCACATCACATAGAGCAGCTGCTTTTACCCACAGAGAACGAGCTGCAGGGGACTTAACAGTAATGCATTGGTACCCAGCCTTCACGAAAGAAGGCTGTAAGCTGCTGATCCTGCAATAACACCTCTAAGGATTTAGAGTCTTTAATGTTGATTGTTGCATATTTCTGTTCCCCTCTGAACCATTCCAACAGTTGTCTCAAGTGAATGTATTCATTCCCCTCCTTTTAACCATTGGAGCTTCTTGCTTGGTCTGGGAGCACGGCAGAGGGAATGAAAGGGTCTCTTCAAATTTGCTGTAGCTGCTCTCTTAAAAGAGAGCATTGACACAGATTCTGCAGCTCTCGTGTGTAGTAAGGCTCCCAGGGGACTTGCAGGCAGAGAAAGACTGCAGGATCCTTGTGGGCACTCCAGGAAGCGTGTGGCTGTTCTCCTCCCCGCTGGAGGAGAGTATCATATCTATTCCTAGCATGGATCTACCAGGTGGCAGCATTCCCCTGCCAACATACCTTTGGTTTGGCTTACCTTGAAAGCTATGATGTTATATTATATGATGACGTCATTATATTTATTTCAACTTTCAATGAAGATTCCTGGCAAATCTCCGAGCTGGAATATCTTCTTTTTAATGGATCCAAGATCCAGTCAACATGGTGCAGATTACATTTATATAACACAACCCAAGTAAGGTGAACTGCTAGGAATTTTTTTAGCAGCTGTTGACGTTACTAAATTAAGATTATTTCTCTATTAAAACTATGGAAAAGGAAAAACTTGTCCAGTATTTATACAAACACTACCGCTTTAATTTCTAGCTGTGGTTATTTTTGTGATGACTCCATCATGCACTCATGCAATCTCAAGAATTTATCTTTGTGGTGGTATTTTGAAAATGATGAAATGAATCAAATACATTTTTTCAGTGAAGTACATGTGTGAGGACACACCACTTTAATGATATGTGTAACAAAGTTTTCCTAGTTGATTCTTTTTCTTCACACTATCCAGACAAATTTTGAATGAGCTTATAACAAATGTTTGGACAACTTACTTGGGTCTATTTTTTTTATCCTTTTATCAACTGTGTTACTCTTAGCACTTTCAAATTAGCCTACAACATCACAACTTCCGTGAAAAGTCACATGCTTTTCCTGATAAACAGAAGTATAAAGCATTTGAGAATGCTACACAAGATACTGTTTTGCACTGGCAAAAATAATGGCTTAGACGCTAAGTCCAGTACCATCATAGAACTCCCCCTTGAACACTGGGCCTTAACTTTACTGGATTTTGAATAAACACATGGTGTGAAAGAACAAAATTATTCTGGATAAAGACTAACTACATTGACAAAGAAGACAAAGTCCTGCACTCCTCATAAAGAACGGCAGCACATAGGTTAAATGACTCAACCGAGGTTACGCAGTCTGTGGCGGAGGTAGAAATTAATTTAAATTTCCAACATTACACTTTAAGACACCAAAATTGCAAAAGAAGAAACCAAAGAGTAACTAAAAGCAAACTTTCAACCTTTCCCTTCTTATTTCTTCCCCACAGCGGTCTCTGCGAGGTCTTATGATGCCACTACAAAGATCAGCAAACAAAAATTGGCTGTCTTATGAATTGATTTCAATTTAAAAGAGCCATAATTCAATTTTGCTCTAAAAACATATTACAAAATCTAATATTAAAAAGATTTGCATAGAAACATTCATCAGAAAGATATTTTATTTGTTTGGCTTGAAACACTTCCACTACAAGCCAAAAATTTCAACACTAGTGCAGGAGGAGCAGAAAGTGAACTTGACCAGAAACAACAGTGAAAACTACTAGTTTATTTTTGCTCTACCACCTGACAAAATTTAGTTATTTATTTAAAAAACCCCCAAAATCACAGGCCTTATGGAAGGTGAAACTTGATTATTTTAACCCAAAATATTCTTGTAAATTTATTAGTAACAGGGTGTTATTGGTTGAGAAAGCATGTATGTACGTACGTCTTATGGATTACAAAATCAGATTAAAAATAAGACAGATACGGTGATAGATATTTAGACTGTATTAACAACGCACTTATTTTACACTCACATAACACTCACAAATACACGTCTCTGCACACATAAAAATTTAAAATCTTTAAGCAAACAGTCAGAGGTGGTTTCCAGATGAAGTCTCTGTTTGCCCCATTGCTTGGATCACAGACAGATAAATCACAGGCTGAGTCCCCTCCCTAAGTAGTGGGAATATTACTTTAGTAAAGTTTGCTAATGGGGCAAAGGACCTTGTATTGTAATCCAGTGACATTTTCAACCTTCGGAGAACTTTTGTTGACATTCCCGAGTCCCTGGCTGCCATCCCAGCATGAAATAGTTTCTGTTCACATAATTCTCGTGTTTACCAGTCATGAAAAACTCTTGCTTTTGGCTTTTTTTTTTTAAATAAACTTTTTTTTTTTTTTCTGCAAGTGAAACTCTGTCTAAAAAAATATTGGCCCCAGGCATAGAAGGTTTTGCATAAATTCATATGTGATGAATGGCTGATTTTAATGTTATTTGGGTATTTGTCAGATCCTAACAAATATACATGGTAATGGTGGTTCATAAACTTAAACATCTCAATATACCCTTTCTTCTAGAAATAAATTACGTTTGTTTGCCCTGCCTGGAGTCCTAAGGTAGCCGACATTAGGAATATTTTAAATGTGATCATCCATCCAGCATGTCTTTCAGGCGCCACGAAGATTAAATGAAAGAATCATAAGATGAAGGTCTTTAACTTTTAATCCTTTTACAATGAACCCTTAGATAGACATGGGGGCAGGGTGCCTTCTATGTGAGTAATAATGCCTCTGTTCCTCTTCACTAGGTTAATGAATACCCTAAATGTCCCAAGATCTGATTTTCTCCCCCCCTCCCCAAACTATTGAAATTAGAAGCAAAGAGACGGGTGGTAAAACTCACCAAAAGAATGAGAGAGGGAATGAATATGCATTCGGAGATACGGGAACTAAACGTTAGAGAAAGCAGGGCTGGGTTCTTTCAGTGTAAGACCCACGGGTTTAACATAATTAGCATAGATTCCC
>NW_009624780.1:0-28493 GCF_000690535.1 Cariama cristata | reverse complement strand
TGATTCTATGATTCTATGATTCTAATTCCTTTTTGTCCAAGTGTCCTACCAAACTACTTTATTCTAGTGACTGTATGTGCAAATACATAGCCATAAGTTGAAGCCAAACATTTCTGTACCTGAAGAATACTGACCTTTTACAATTGCTGTGAAGATTTTCCCTTTTCAATTTTTATATATGCCTTTAAAATGAGAAAATTACTTTATTTTTAGCATATCTAGTTTCATAATAGATGTTTATTTGTTAACATGTCTAATTTGGCAATGAAGCCATTCTACTTTGAAGCAGGACTTATGCATACAACCTTTAATTTCAGTGATTAGTGTAAAAAGTAGACCTTACCTCTTTAGTTATATATCCATCCTTATTTATATCATACAAATTGAAAGCCCAGTTCAGTTTCTCCTGTACCGTCCCTCGGAGTAAAATTGAGAGACCCATAACAAAATCCTAAAAAGATAAAAGGTCTTGGTCAGTTTGGAATTGAGCAGTTTTTCACAAACACTCCAAAAACCCAGAATAATGCATTCATCAGAAGCACAGAAGTCTGGAAAGGTGTGATGTTCCTATTATTTTTGCTTCACCATAAGGATTGCTGTTTTTCTAAATAATTAAAATCTAGGCACTGTTTGCTACAGTCGTAACTGATAAGTAAATTGAGTAATTTTCTATAAAATAAGCCATCATTTTCTGTTAGTGGATTTATCCTCTGAAATACCTCACATAAGCAGTTCCTGTTGAAACTTAATACCAGGGAAAAGCAATACCCATGGTTTAATGGTCCAAAAAAAAGCTTAAGTGGGAGTTAGATTAATCGAAACACAAGAGACCAATTTTGAGAGAACTATCTACTAAGGAACATTAAATTCTGGTTAAATCTATACCTTGTTGGAAGTGGAATATGTGGTTCCCAGACCTCTTAGATCAGTGTGCTGCAGTCAACATTTGAAGCTTTCTGTATGCTACAGTACACCTCAATACTTAAACATTTTATTGGAAATATGATAGGGAATAATATTTGTTATGTATCCATGTACCACCTTAATGCTTTTGTGACCCACCAATGCTCTGTTGCCGTAGAGCTATTCTGCATAAATAAATCAGAAGACTTGAGATTATTTATATGTAGTATTTGGTTATAGATTTTCTGTTTCATAATTAATACTCTTTGACAGCACAAACTTCCTTTACATTTAGTGAGCAACTTCCCGATTGGAGAAAATATCATCTGGGATGTGTCATCACCCGTCTTCTGTATTTCTTAGCATGTTACCTTTTTTAAACAATGGCTTTTTTTTCCTAACCATCTCCTCCACCATTTTCTATTTGATAAGCTTGTAAACCCATAAATCTGTGAAATTGTCTCCATAATAGATTAAGCAGAATATGGCAAGAGCTTATATTCAAATGTGCATTTCTATGTCATTGGCAAAGACATACAGGAAGTCTTAGAGTAACATTAAAGCAGAGACAATAAAAGCTGAAAAATTCCTTGTCAGCACCAACAAAGTTTCTGCATTTCCTTAAAGCAGGAACAATGGAAAAGACTGCACTGAGGTTAGACGTAGATTACAAAGGTCTGATGTGCTACACAGTGATGTACTTATACCTAATATAATGAAGCATACATAGGTATCATGGCCTCAGATGGTGTAGTAGGCACAGACAGCTCTTTTGACAGCTTCAGTCTTTTTAACAATTCAAGTGGTATGCTCTGGGTTTTCTTAGTCTGTCATAAGTTTCTGTCTTATTGGTATATGTGCCCTTTGGGGTAAATGGATACATGAATCTTGAAAGAGTTTTGCTCAACTTGTCTTGTCTACATCTCAATGACTAATTGAGGGTCACAGGGTTAAATCTCCAAACAGCTCTTTAACAATGTACTATTAAGTATTAAAATGCTCGAGAAATTCAGAACAGATTTGATCAGCAGATTAGCAACTAACCTTTTTGATTCAGTACCATATCTTCAAATCTTTTCTGAACTGTTTTAGTTTCTTGATGTAGCTTTTCCTGAAGTTCTTTGCAAAGGTTTCCAATAACTTTATTTTCTTAGAGTATTATATTTCAGAACTCTGAATTTATTTTTAATTTGGCACCAGTAACATTTTTGCATTTATTCTATCTAAACCATATCTATTTTTCTTTTCCTGATTCTTTCTCTTTCTTCCTTTCTGTGATGCACCACCCCTATGTTAGCTGGCTTTCTGGCTTCATTTGTATCACCATTTGCAAGGCTGCCTTCTATCATCAGTTTTAAAAACCATGCATAAAAAAACTTGACTTTGTGCTGTTTTGCATGGGACTGAATGTCCTTATAAAAGCTGAGACAACTCAAAAACCTTCCAGGTGTGTGCTCCTCTAAACTTTGCAAGAATGGGTCATCTCCTTCCATATTGCATCAACATGTTTGGGAAACACACATAGTTCAGTTCAGGTGTCTTGCCTTTGTCTGAGTGTTGTGCAGGTGTCCATCTCAGGAACAATAGAAAGGACTTATCATAAGAGAAAGTTGTGATGACCTGAATAAGGACCAGTTAGGATGGGATATCTTTTCTACATACTTACTTTCATGCAATTGAAGAATACAGCAATAAAATCATATAGAAATATAAAATCTGGTTCAATGGACATAGGCCAAATCCATAAGGTATTTTGAGCTAGACCCTCAAAGATAAAAATGCTCTGCGTGGTGGAAGGTGATGTGTGTGTCAGGACCGGTATAGCTATACTACCTGTTGAGCTAGTAATCCAGTGCAGAATGCCACAGTAAAGCGACAGTGTTGAGGGTAGCAGCTAAGCTCAGAGAACATCTATGTGCTTGTTACCAACAAGCATGAACAGGCACGCCATTTAGCACAGATCACGAACCCAAGTCTCCATTACAGTATTAGAGTACCCAGATGCATTTTCTTTCCTGGTTTAGACATCTGACTTCTGGGGAGAGAGGAAATCTACTTTTAGAATCTACTAATTTTTGAAGTAAGATTCACAGTACTGCTTGGACACGTACATCCCCTAAGGATGCCAACACTGTCCAATGTGAGGGACAGTCCTGCTCAGCTGAGCACCTAATGAGGTGAGGTGCATCTGATCTAGGGTCACAAAGGAGCCTAAAACTCTGGAGGAGGTCTGGGCTGAGACACAACTCTAGGTCAAGTCTCTCTTCAAACTGTGACAGCAAAGTTAGAAGCACAGAAGTCTGTGATACTCCTTTCCACAGCTTCCTATTTCTAACTTCGCTGCCTTCCTGCTGAGCATGCTAATACCTCTGAAGACTTCCACTGAATGCCAAACTTTCCTGTGCCTATACTTTGATTCTGCAAGAAAGGAGGATATCTCACTGAAGGGATGCAAAATGGAGCATCAATGCACCTGTATTGGAGCCTCTACGTGCTCAGTATCACAGCCTGCTCACATTTCAGTTCTACACTACAGCTGTGAAGAGCCTCTAGTTGTGATCTGGGATTAACTTGTATTTGTTTTTTTTCCAGCAGTGATTAATTATCTCTTGGCAAAGTTGTTGATGATTTTCTAATTGCTTTATCCCTCAGTAAATCTTTGGGGAGAACTAGTTCATTAATAAATTAATTAACAAGCTTAATAGTGTGCTGTCTCAAATCCATAGGAAAGCTTAAAATTATTCCACCTGATCATGTGTTCCTTTATGTCTTATTCAAGGCCAGAAGAAGCAGGTAGGTGGGCACCTAAATCCATTTTTTTGACTTGGAAAGGAATCAAGTGATGAATGGTAGTCACAAAAGTGGTGGAGCCCTGGCGCGCGTAAAACAAAGATCACCGAGGAGGAGCTGCTATTGAGAGGAAATATATTTCTTTGTAGCTACTTTACACCAGCTGGTATTAAAATGTTTGTGGGATCACCACTGTCCTAATAAAAATTAGCTCATTTCCTACATGACATGAACAAAGCTTTTTGTGTTGAACACAGAGAATCACACTTGCAAACCTCATGAAGATCAACAAGGCCAAGTGCAAGGTCCTGCACATGGGTTGGGGCGATGCCAAGCACAAACAGGCTGGGCGGAGGATGGATTGAGAGCAGCCCTGAGGAAAAGGACTTGGGGGTGTTGCTTGATGGGAAGCTCAACATGAGCTGGCAATGTGTGCTTGCAGCCTAGAAAGCCAACTGTATCCTGGGCTGCATCAAAAGAAAGGTGACCAGCAGGTTGATGGAGGGGATTCTCCCCCTCTACTCTGCTCGGGTGAGACCCCTCTTGCAGTACTGCCTTCAGCTCTGGGGTCCCCAACACAAGAAGGACATGGACCTGTTGGAGCAAGTCCAGAGGAGGCCACAAAGATCATCAGAGGTCTGGAGCACCTCTCCTGTGAGCACAGGCTGAAAGAGTTAGGGTTGTTTAGCCTGGAGAAGAGAAGGCTCCGGGGAGACCTTAGAGCAGTACCTAGAAGGGGCCTACATGAAAGCCAGGGAGGGACTTTTTACAAGGGCATGTAGTGACAGGACAAGGGGAAATGGCTTTAAACTGGAAGAGGGAAGATTTAGACTAGATATTAGGAAGAAATTCCTTCTGGTGAGGGTGGTGAGGCACTGGAACAGGTTGCCCAGAGAAGCTGTGGATGCCCCATCCCTGGAAGTGTTCAAGGCCAGGTTGGATGGGGATTTGAGCAACCTGGTCTAGTGGAAGGTGTCTTCCCATGGCAGGGGGGATGGAACTAGATGATCTTTACGGTCCCTTCCAACCCAAACAATTCTATGATTCTATGATTCATTAAAGTGCTACACTCACATTACTGCCTTGGAGACAATGACTGTTTATCACTGTTATTATTAGTGAAACACCAAAGTTGTGTTTGATATTAAGATATGGACCCTCCTATGGACCTGAGTTAATATGCTTGTTAATTTATTAATTAATGCAAAATTTTCAGGTAACAAGAAAAAAATCATTAACAACTTTGCTAAGAATTGTTAATTTTTTTGAGAAACAAATATAAGTTTGTCTTTGATTAAAAATTACCAAAATCTTTAAACATCTCCATTGCATTTGGGCACAGCTTTGTACTTTAAGGCACTGAGAATTAGTGGGATTACTGAGTGACTTTCCTCTTGTCAAGATCATATTTAGAATAGCCTTAATGCGCATCTACAACAAACTAAGGATACGGATTTGGGTATTTGCACGTGGGTGCAATGTGCTTTACCTTTGACTATATGTCTGAAGTGAATTAGCCACAATTTTCCTGATTGTGTAAATAGCCTTGAGGCCCAGATCTTCATTTTGGTTCATTTGCAATATTCATGCAGCAAGTGGAAACCTTGCTTTCACATCTGTCTGTGTTTGACGGAAAAAAGAACTTCAGCTCACTAATATGCCAACAGAACCCTTCAATAGCTGGATCACTAGGTTTTCTAAAGCTCTATTTGTCCCTCATATTAAAGCAAAACTAGCTGGCATAACTAATGAAATGTTAGTCTCAAAATTGATACAGTCATGGGATAAGGAGAGAGAGATTCAAGCAGTTAGTTTCATGAGTTTGTTTTTTATGCTACATAAAATGCTTCAGTTAGAGTGCCTGACTCTTACCAGCGTTTATACAGATTTAGGGATGACAAAACTGTAAGAACATTGCAATCTCACCAAGCAATCTCATCCAATGAAGGTATGCATTTAAGTTGTGCTTAAATCTAACACTTCATTGTTGATGGTTGAAAATTTAAGGAAAAAAGAGCAAAAAGCTAGAACAAATTCTGTCTTTCTTCTTCCCCACAACTGCAGCTACCACTGCTTCATTAGAGAAAGGAGAGTGCAACACAAAAATGTCATTCTTACCCACATTCTTTCAGTACCATTTCAGATTTTAATATCCTTTTTACATAGAAGAGAGCCGAAGAGTGTTTTTCATCATAGGTCATTATATTAAATTGTATTTACCCCTACACTTTGATATAGAAATTAAATTGGAATGAATGATTATTTATTCTCCAAATTTTTAAATCACTCCCTTTTTCTCTGCCTTTTGTGCTGTTTGTTTGTTTGTTGTTTTGGTTTTTTTTTCCTAATGGAAGTTAGAAAACTAGAGTACAGATTGGTATAGAAAGAATATGGCACAGTTGCACCTAGGAAAAAAAGGAAAAGGAAAAAAATGACATGATTGTATTTTTCACATTTCACAATATGTACTTTCACATTTTGCAGCTAATTTCACATGATCAGAAGAAAACTTAAACATTTTTAACATAAGGAGGGTGTTTTTATAATGGCTATCATGCAGTTGCTACATGATACAAGGACACAGAAGCAAGAGTCTTTTAACAGCAGTAGAGTTATGCTGGATTCACAATTAGTGCAAATAATACCAAAGTCTAGATCACTCAGTCTGAGTTGATATTGAACAAAAGTAAGCTGGAAATGTCTGTTTTGGCAATGAAAAAAACACTGCTTCTTTTATTTTCCTGATATATTTTATTCCAAAGCCTTTTTTGTACACAGACCCGCACTTAGGTATTCAAATCCCTTAAAAAGGGCTTCATATCTACTGCATTTCTTAAGGCTCTCTGTCTGAGATGGTACAAATGTCAACAAATTGTCCAGGAAAGATACATTATTCTTAATGATAACAGCAGAAATACTATTTAAATACTGATGCTAAAATGTTTTCTCTCATTGCCTCTGCTGTTACTGATTTGGCCAGGAGGATTCCTTGAAGAATTAGTCTATGTATAGAAGATGCGAATAAAATCTCCATTCCCACTTCTAGTTTCACACGGAGCCCATTGATTTCAGCTGCCCAGGAAAAGGTAGATGGGGTTAATATTTTTTTAAAGAAATGCAAATAAACCCCCATGAAATGATCTGGTTATAGTCCCAGATGAGGTACAGATTTCTGATGGCAGCACACCTGCTTGTCGAGGCTTCTACTTCCATATTACAACAATAATAAAGCAATGAAAATGCTTTCCAAAAAACTTCTGTCAGACCTCACAACATCATTCACTCAAGTAAATCATAAAAACATGTATAGGACATTTAAACAAGTTTTAAGTGGATGTATTTATCACAATCCAATCTCAAGTTGTAAGGTTATCATTTGTCCATTATAAACAAAACAAAACAAAGTAAAACATGACAAAGCAAAATATTCAATTGCAGAGAAATAAGTAACAGCATCACTTACCTCAAAACTTACAGATCCATTGTGATCAGTGTCAAATGCATTAAACAGAAAATGTGCATAAGTTGTGGAATCTACAATTTAAAACAGTAAAAATAATTCATAAGAAGAACATTTGATTTAATTTAATTTCATTCCATTAAAAAAATGTGATACCAAGATATATTTTGATAACAAAATTTGATAGCAAGACTAAATTTTCAATTTAGTTTAAACTTCTTTTTGGCAGAGGAGGGGGGAATAAATTATAAGTGGGTAGCTACATTGTTAGGAACAGAAAATCTGAAATTCTGGTCTCGAATATCTTTATTCATTTTCATTACTGTTTCTGCTGTTCACTGATATCTGAAGAACAGCAAAGAAGTCATGTTACTGTGCTCTGAAACAACCTGTGTTAATGGGAACCTGTGTTAATAAACACTACTTTATCAGTTAAATGACCATGACAGGGGAACTACTTCATATGTTAAAAAAGAAAAATGCATTCATTAGTTTGCTTTAAATGAGGGAAGCAGACAGTACCATCTGTGCATCTGGTATATCGTTTTTACTCTGAAGATAGGTCTGTTACCCAGGTTGAAGCTGAACTTGTCAGAAAGCTGCTTCTGTGCTTGGGTCATATGTTCACCCACAGGTGAGACAAAATCCTGTCCAGAGAAACAGATTCTTAAACCTGGTTTGCTGCTTAATTCCCATGAACATCATATGAGGGCTAGGTGCTTAAAAACCTTGGAAAAACTGGCTGTGACTAACTGAAGTGGTCAATAAGACTCTGAAACATGACCTTAAACAACTGGTCCCTTCACTAATTAGCTGTATACTTTTCAAACCTACTGACCAGTGCATATCGACTCATTTTAGAAACACAAGACAGCATGAATATAAATCTGCCAAGCTTCTAAGTTTTTGTAAAGATCCTCTTTCCATTTCCATTGAATGCCTTCCAAGAGGCACAGCCTGCTCCAGGAGTAATATACTGTGAAGAGAGAACTTCTCCAGAGACTGCCCTGTTGATCTGAGGTACGAGCTGCTGGGGTTATGGGAAGTCAGCTTTCCTTAGTGTCTTTTCCTTCTCTCAAAACCATGAACATTAATTTAGGTTCAGGTATTGTTTAGTTTCAATGCTCATTGCTTTGCTCTTTCTACTTCATGTATTTACATTAATTTTAGGTTAATTAACATTAACCTCACAAACTTTTAGTAAAGTGGGAAGTGTTATGAAATCTGTGTCCCCCTTGCAGGATAAACCCCTCCTTATCATGGAAAAACCTCATCAGTGCTGAGATGCCTTTTTCTGATTTATTGACACTAAACCATTTTACCTTTCATATTAATCCTGAAAACCTTTATTTGTCACAGCCCAAAATATTGTTTTGAATTAAACTGAGCGATAGTCTTGGGTCACTCAACTGAAATGCCATCTTGACCCCAAAGAACCAAATATACCAAGACTCAAAACTTTATACTTCACAGATTCAGACCTGATATTAGTAAGTAAAGTTTCTGGTCTTACTTCAATATGTTAATTTCATATGATATGAAATAATTGTAACACGAAAAAAAACTCTGCAACATTTAAAACCTGTGTCTGTTAATGCATTTTCAGAGAATTAAAAAAATAAAACCATTATTGAGACATTAATCCATTCATCCATATATCCATCAGTGTAATTGCTTAAGCATGGCCTAGCAGATAAACTCCCACTTTAACGGAAAAATGTAAATTTGTTGGCTTCAGTTTGTATTTAAGATTTTAATAGTCATATTTTCTATAATCTACTGAGATTTATATTGTGCAACAGAATATACTGTGCAAGTCATCTTCAGGGAAAAAACATATTACAGAGGTATAATTACTGTAAACTGAATTTTAGCTTCCAATTCTCTTGGCATTCATTTCTTAAAAGCATTTGAAATATTCCTAAGTATTTTCTGTAGTTTTACAGAAAACACAAAGGTTAACACAAAGGTTTTCTGTTGTTTGTTGCCATACATGATACAATATACTACTCTTTTTTGTATGATGGCACATGAAAAAAAAAATCTCTAGTTGAAGAAAGTTTTCTTTCTAGTAACCCCTTCTAAAAAAAATAATTCAGATGTGTTTTTCAGGGTTGTTTGTTCAGGCAAGTCTGGTCTGAAATTTTGCCTTCAAAAATATGGCAGGATGAGGCACACTAGTCTTCTAATTAGAACTGCTTAATGTGATTCCCCCTTGCCTCCACTCCTTAAATCTTGAACATTAACCATGTTAGACAAAACCTTAACTTTTTAAATACAATGTTTTCTTTTCAAGTATCGGATACCATAACTAGTAGGCTAAATTGATATTTTGACAGGTTGAGGCAGGAACAGATGTTAAATCAGAATTCCTTTCAAATACACCATTAAAGCATTTTAAACACTAGAGACAAAAATTGGTAGTCATTATACATCTGACAGTATGCCTTATCAAACTACGAACATACTCTATTCTGTTCATAACTGAGGAGGAGTGTAATAATTTTTCAGTGTGTGGATTCTTATCTATGACCTCCCCAGCTGAAGAGCACATCCCAAGTTATATTTTAGGCAATCCATTGAATGCACGCAGGGGGCCTGTTCATTCATTCACCTGTATGGCACTGGATTTCTAAAAAGAAGTTACTAGAGTGCCTTTCTGGCATGGAAAGATTTTTACAAAGCTACTTCTGCCTTTTAAAATACATTGCTTTTACCACAATGCAGTGTCATCTCCTTTGTTACTCTTGTGGCCTCCTTGTCCTCTTTCTACTCCTCCTGTTCCTTGCCCTGGATAGCCTTGAAAGTCGCTTCATGAAGTGATTTGCTGGATGACATTGAAAAATGACTTTTTGGTGATTTCTTGGTCACCCTGTAGCTTAAAATCTTGTATAACATCATTCTGTTTGCTCAGATATGAATTGTTATAATGATACAACATGTTGTATCTGGGTTTGCGTTACATAGACAGTGGGGGCATAAATCTACATGTATGACACACGTTTTAATTTGAGAACAATTTTAAAACTTTTTTTTCCCCTCTTTAATATTCAGACATATATAAAAACAATATTTTAAGTACAACTGAAATTTAAAGGCCTCAGCTGCACACAATATTTTGGCAATACATTCAAAGATTTAAGTGTCCAGTCTGGCTGCTTAACTAGACACTTAAATATGATGATCTAACCCTATTGTTAGCATGCAGGGATATGGAAATACAGGCAATTAACTGGGCTTTGAAGATACTTTGGCTAACGTGAGGAACAAAGAACAGACTTTTGTTCCCATACCTCTCAGTAAATGGCAAAAGTCAACACAGGCACCTACAAAAGAGCACAAAACCTACACAAAATCATTCAGGTCTCAGTGGGCCCACAGAGGTTAGAGGATTACTGATGTGAGCTGTTACTCCTCCAAGGAGATTCACCTCTTCTGCTGTTTCGACTGAATATTTTTCCTGAAATATTGAGGAAAACTACATAACATTTTCACATTTGTTTGTGCTGTCTTTATGTACTACTAAGGCTGTATGCCATTGTGTGGAGGCCGTGGAGGCCATGTAGGATGGGTAGAGGAAGAGAATAGCTTCTGGTGGTCACTTCTCAGTGCTCTTTGCTCAGAGCTCTGAAACAGCTTTATTAAGAAAGCTAGAAATGCTCTTACTAGTACACAACAACATTTGTTACTGATCAGTGAATTATCTGGATTCAATACTTTTCTACTCTGCTAAAAATCTAACTTTTCACTGTATTTTACTAAAGTTAAATGAAGCAAGAAGAAAAAGCATATTTTTTTCAGAAAAATGTAGCTCCCTTGTTGCAGATAGAGTAACGGCATTGTTGAAATTTCAGCCGATAGTGTAACCATATGTCCCAGTAATGCAGTATTGCCATTGCTACTAAGAAGCCACAAGTTTTATAGGGAGCTTGCCTCAGGATGGAGGCTCATCAGCTTGCAGCTTGGTTTCCCGTGGTTTAGCTGTGACAGTAGGTGAATTGATCAGGTTTCTAAGGTTCATTGGTTTTATTTTTGTAGTGCAAGTATAGCTTTATGCAGGTAGCAGAAACAGGCAGTTATTCTATGTGGAAGTAGGTATTTATGACTCTAACATAATGATACAGTGGAAAGAGGAACTTTTTTCCTCGTATACGAGCAGAGGCCTTGGGCAGCAGGCACACCAGATGCAGTACGGAGGACAGCAGGTGTGAGATGAGAGGGGATGGGGCACAGGTTGGCACTGAAGACCCCACAGCTATAAACAACTCATCTGTGGTCAGTTACAGAAACACAGGTGTGGAGCTGGATAAAATTGGTTTTAGGGGTAGCAAAGACAGCAAAGAAATAGTATCTAACACATGTAAAAATCACCACCTATAATAGATTTGGGTGTAATGTGGAGCTACAAACCAATGGAAAAAAAGAAAGGCATAAAAGCGTGTTAGCAAACATGTAGAAATAACCCTGGGTGTATCCTAGAGTGAGGAAGAAGAAAGCACCAACACGAACATCCTATTCCTCCTGAGGAAGGACTCCAGATGCCAACAGTTCACTGCAGTCCCCACCTCCTCGTCCAAAAGATGCCACTGCCCTAAAGGCCCAGCGAAGCAGTGGAAGGGTGAGCATTAACATCAGAAAAAGGGGTAGAAACTAAGAATTGAGTATATATCAATTTTAACTACATTAACATTCTTTCCTTTCTGTAACAGTTAGGTCTGGACTAATAAAGATTAGGCTTTTAAGATTACATTTATTCTCATAATATATTTTAGCTTTACTTTTAGAAAAGATGTGTTTTCTCTTTGCCCATAACCAATTTTGAGTGTAACAATAGGAAATAACATAATTTTTTGTATTATTATTTTAAGTACAGTAAAGTTGTAGCAAATCACATGCAGAGAATTATTTTCAGTAGCCAGAGTGACTAAAAAATATAATATCTGAAACTGTAATTGTTAGCCTGGTTTAAAAGCTTAGATATAGAAGTAATCAGTAGGCAGGTCAACTCTTCTAGCCTTTTGTTCTTTTCTATTGAGTGTGCCTACTTGTTAGGGATTTCAGTGATGATAATCCACACTGAATGCTGCTCTTTATCTTCTAGATCTTTATTCAATGTAAAACTAATTGGGAGACATTTTGTTCCCATCAATTAAGTGTGGGGGTTTTTTAATACAAGTGAAAAGAGCGAGCTATGAACAGTCCCAGGGAAACGTGCAAATCTCAAGAGCTGTGGGAGAAGATGAAGAGGCAGGATTGAAGAGCTGTAGGAGAATATGAAGAGGGAGGACTGAATGGTAAAAGCAAGAGGAAGAAAAGAGAGGAAAACAGTTCAAATTAAAAGAAAATCTGAGGTTCAAGGCAAAAAATTGTTATATATTTTTGTGTTACCTTCATTGCCCTAAAAGATAATGAGGATAAAGAAATTAATGAACACCCTGGAAACGAATTAATTGAAATTAAGGTTAGCAAAAGACCCCTCATTTAAGTACAGAAACCCCATAGAAGTCAAGAGGGTTCTGCCATCGATATTAGAGGGTATCTGTAGTGTCTCTTACAGTTTGCATTCCTACTGCAAAAGGTTTTGTGCAATAAGAGAATGGGGAAGACTGTGTGGAAACTTTAAAAAGAAATAACCTACTCAGAGAAACCTGGTTTTAAAAGGTACCCAAGCACAGGTAGTAACTTCATAATAGATGACTTCTTGTGGATATCATTGCATTTCATTTGGAAATACATACTTTTAAATTGTCCGGCCATCAAGGAACTACCCCATGAGTTCAGACAGAGCTTGAGACAGCAACCTTCTTAATTTGAACAACAAGCTCTTTTGTCAGACTTAAGAACTAATAAACATAACTCTCTGTTCACTGTAGTACTAATTACATCTGCCGAGTACTCACCTCCCTGTGGAAAGAACTGAGAGTAAATCTCTTTGAAGGTGTGAAAGACAAGAAACGAATACCATCCAATCTGATCCAGTCAAATCATGTGTTCACGAGACCATGCAGAACATGTATGTGACTCTGAGAGTTTAGCATGCCTGATTTTGCACTTTCAACCAAATATTAATGCATTAAATCTTTATAACTTTGAAGTATTGTCCTAAAGAGTTCTCATGGGACAAAAATTTCTTCTCTGCCTTATATCTCAACTTCAGTCTTGAGACCTGAGGGACAAATGTGAGCAGCAACCACTTTGCTGCAGTGTATGGAGCTATCGGTGTCACTGTGGGCCATGAGTGGTCACTCCCACCGCTGCAAGCAGCATTTGCAAGGTATGGAAACCAAGCAGTTTTTTTCTGCATTGGCGGTTAGGTATTACTGATAGAACATGCAGTCATACTCTATCAGAAGAGTTCTATTCAATGAATTCATAAGACCCTGCCACAGATCTTATTCAAACCTTGCAGATCCTTCTGCCTCTTTACACCATTTTCATAAACTGAAATATGTAAGAAAGAATAAGCAGAAAGTGTCAGAGACAAGTGACTACAAAGGAAATGAAAACAAGCGAAAAAGAAGAAAAAAGAGGATAAGAGCGGTGACTTTACAAAAATGACTTACATAAAGAGTTAGGTAAAGCAGAAGGAATACTGTATTGTTTACTAAGTCACACATAAACCTCAAAGACTAGACAGCCAACATGTAGTCCTGAATTTGACAGACTGAGAGATGACTTTCGGCAATGCACTTAATTCCTTTTTGCCTTAATTCCTTCTTTAACGCAGATAGTACAAAAAGCCTGGCAACATCTTTAAAAGCACAGTATTTCCAGAAACTAAGTAAAGTAAGAAAAGACAAATTAAGTGTTAAGGTTCATACATTTATTTTTGTCTGCTGCTATGCTATTTGGACTGATGGCTCAAACTTTTGTGTTCCTAGTCCTAAATTGGGGAAAGGAAATAGCTTTAAATGAAGATAAAGAACAGTGTAACATCTTTTACCAGTGTAATAACAGCTTTTGCTGAATTATATTTCTATTAGATCAAATAATGAACACCGAGATAATTCATAGTTCTGACAGCTGCTGCTAAGAAACAAATAGTGTAATCTCGCTAATTGAGAGTTGAATATGCCACCTGAAAAACGCATGTCAGATCTGTAGATCTAGGGTTATTTTGATTTATGTCAGTTATCCTCAACCACAATCAGCTCTTTGACGTAACTAAGCATGTGCAAGCATGTAGTAAGAAACAATTCTGTTTGATCAGAACAGACAGATGAACAGCGGTCACAGAAACAGAAGTACGAAATTATTTGTTCGCAGTCATAGAGGTCGTGTGGTGAACCAATGAGCAGGCGTTTGCCTTAAGCATTTCTTCGTGCACAAGATGTGAGCTTTGCTGCACACTTTGCGGTACTTCCTGTGGCTCTGCAACAGCTAACTGTGCGGAAAACTGACTTCTGCTGTGGTTTTGATACCACAAACAAAACCAGGCACTGGTTTCTGGCCCTGCAGAGAACTGAACAACAGCTAGCTGTGCATGCACAGGGTGCTAGTTCATCGGCCTTGAGGAGGGTCTCATCTGATATGACCCCAGAAACAGTCTCCCTGTGACCACCCAAGATGCACCCAGCCTGCAGACCATGCCCACCCTCGCATGGCATCACGCCCACCATGCATATGCATGAAGTTTCTTGGAACTGGGAGGAGATTTTGGGACTTGGACTGTATAAAAAGGGTACCAGCAGAAGCTGGGGAGGGACCCACACCACCAAGACATCTGAAGAAACAGGACCAACAGGACACTGCTGGATCTATGGGTGGTGAAATCTTCTTTATCTGTCTCTGCCTCTCTCTCTCTCCCCCTCTCCTCCCCCCCCTTTCTTTTTGTGACTAGATCTAAGTAAAACATGCAGCACGGGACTTGTTTATCCAGTTAGATTATCCAGTTCAGTAGTTGCTATTAAGTTATTGTATCTACCCACAGGCCTTGTATTTTGTATTAATAAATCATAAAACTGGTTGGATGGTGTTGCTTCACCTTAATTCAGTCCAAGGGAATTATGAACTTGGTCGTTGATCCCAAGGGGAGAGAGGTTGTGCTAAAGAGCTCCTTTTGGGTCATGACATTACAGACTGTCACCGATGGAGGCAGAATTAGAGCACAGGTCTCTGTAAGACCAGCTGTATACTGACTGCTGGGCCACACTGCCTTTGGGGAATGGGAAGAACAGTGAAATGAATCTAGCATCTCTACCCTACACCAGGTAAAGAGCAATCCATTGATTGAGGTGGCACCTCCCTGCCTGTCATGTATTTGGGTGTGAAGGTATTCTAAAACACTCCTCTGCTTTACTAGCTTCCCAAAAAACTGTAGTCAGATGGTCTAGTGTCTCTGTGGTCCCTAGTAGGTTTACTACGTTTCTTGTCTTTTTATGTGAAGCCTTCTGGAGTTGTACAAGTGCATGCAAAAGAGCAGTATTTTTACTTGTATTTGAAGCACAGTAAAGAAAACATCAGTGAAGTGTTCAGATACTCATTGATATAACATTATAATTATTCAATGCAGAAAATGTTACAAAGGTGTTTCGTAAGCTCCTTTTCCAAGCATACATTGGTATATACTCTACATCATTCCCAGACCTGCCCAAGGAAGAATAATGCAGCCTTCTCCCTGGGATGGGTGGGAGTGTGAAAGGACAATGCAGTATTTTAGAATTTATAAAAAGAAGCCATGGCTTCTTTCTGTTCTGCATGTAATTTCTTTTCAGACAAAAAGCTAGACACATTTTGAGTGAAGTAAAAAAAAAACAAACCACTGTATATTTGAATTTATACAACTCAGATTTTGCTTTTTTTAAATTTTTCTGAGAAGCTTAATAATGAATGACAAAATGTGCATTTAAGTTCATCTAACTCTATGGCTTATTAACATGTAAAGCAATTTTTCTATTGTTTCCTTGGATGAGAAAGACATTTAAAATATGCTCATTTTGCAAAGAGTGCTCTCCCTTTTTTTTACAGGAAATGCCAGCAACTCCAACTGTGTCAGTCCTTAGTCTGAAGCTGTGAAGAATAAGACTCCCATTTCCTGATTTCATTTCAATATTGTGATGTTAGAGGAAGATTAAAGATACTCTGGAAAAATTTCTCTGATTTATTCTTTGTTAGCTCAAAATAAGTTAGCATCCTGTTTTTAGAGAAATACATGATCTACATACCTCATTTAAAGGTAGTACTTTTTTGCTGTCACTTAATGAACTCCAGTTTCACCATACTATTTGAAAGAAACATTGCTTGAAAAGGCAATCCCCTTTCATAGAATTACATATTAGTAGAGCCAGAAATGTCCTCTTGAGTTTATCTAGAGGTTGACCCTCTGTATTTTCCTCTGCTCTTTACCACAGCATTGCCAGTAACACCTTACTTTTTCCATCCTTGGAGGTCTGTAGTAATGGTATCTTAAGGACATTCATTAAAAATCTGTGATGCTGGCCAACTACTCTTATCAGAAATATCAGTTCAAATTTTTATTTCTTTAGCTTGGATCTTTCCTCTGAGGCTCTACAAGACAGTGAACACTTCTGTTCTTAAATAATTTTAGTCTAAATATATATGTAGCCAACATCATTTACCTCCAAGACTGCTCTTTTCTTGACTCATAAATCTGGCTCTATTGTTTTTATCAGAAGATTTCTCTAGTTCAGTGAAAGAGATTTAATATTGTAATTTTTAAGTATGCCCCATGGCTTTATGTCAAGTTATTGCTAACTTCTTCCATTATATCAACTATAGCCAAAAAAAAATATCTTTCTAACCTTTCATTAAACTCTTATAAAACAGAGAAAAACAATTACATAGTTTGAAAGAAAAATGTGAGGCTTATTTAAACAATTTCCTATAGTTTTTTCCCCTCTGGCTGTATATAATTTATTTTGTTACAGAAAATTTCTGTTTGACAGTCTTTTAAAATTGCATTAATGATGTATTATATTTTCCTTCTGGAGAATAAAAAGGAGGAAAAGTTCATCTTGAACTGTTCTTCCTGAATCCAGTGCTCCATTCTTTAAAGAGAAAGTAATATAAACCAACAGAAAGAAGAGATAGAGAATAATAAATAAGATTCTGCCTTTTGATGATCTTCTGTTGCTTGCAGTTTTACTGCTGGGAAATTACATCTCCAGCACATGGTCTTATGAACCACTCCAAAACCTGTAAATTATTTACAAGCTTCATGCTGTCTAAGCTGTCTTTTATTCAGTATTTCCAAGAATACTGCAATAGGTGGATTCTTCTTTACTACCTAATCAACACCCTTTTTAGACAAGAGGCAAACCAAAAAAAGACATAAAAAAGGAGAAATAGTGAAATGTAGGAAAGAGAATGAAGGAGAAACAAACTCAAATTTCAGACTTTTTTCTGCATAGCAAACAATTTTGTATGCTAAATAAAGTTGTATTAGCAGCTTTGACAATTTTAAATATGTTTTAATATAGGCTTTTACATGACAGGTTCTCCATCCCATGCTTTATCTACTCTCAGTTTTTGTTCTGCTTCATTTTAGGTACATGTTCATGTCCATTGACTTAATTATCTGTAACTGTTAATATTTTCTCTTTTTATAGATACTTCTATTCTGACTGAAAATTCAGATTTTCCATAAACACAAAACTTAATGGAAGAACACATATGTAATTTTGAAATAGCATGCATATACTTTAAAGCTAATTCTGCCAAAAGTCCCACAACCTAAACCCACAGTGGCTTTTCACAGCCCAGTCCAGTTCCTAATTTTTGATATGATTATAATAGTGCTTTGATCGAAACAGCGTGAGAATTTAACAAATGGACTTGATTTAATAACATATTCTAGGCCAAATTAATAAGGAAATCTAGGCCAACAGACACCTCACAAAGCTCAACAAGAATTGCATTTTTTTGCATCTGGAAAGAAATCATCCCTTGTGCCAGGACCAGCTGTGAAGTGACTGGCTGAACGGTAGCACCGCCAAAAAGGATGTGAGGTCACAGTGGATGTCAGGCTGAGTATGAGCCAAAGAAGACTTCTTATTGCAGATAAGATAAACCACATACTGGGCCCAGGCCAGTGGGCTGAGGGAGTTATTCTGTCTCTGTACTGGGGACAGTCTTGAAGCCCTCCCAGGGATGTGAAGGAACTGAAGAAGGCTCAGGAGAAGGCAGTGAAGACTACTAGGGATGTGAGTACATGGCCAACGAGGAGAGACTGAGAGCTGGGCTTATTTAATCTAGGCCACTGCTGAGGGATGAGCTAACAGCAGCCCACGTGATAGGCAGTAACAGAGATAAAGGAACCAAACTCTTAGAAGGGGCAGGCAATTTGACAAAGTTCAGTGGCCACAGTCTGAGGTTTGTGAACTCACATTAGACACTAGGAAAAATTTTTTGCTCTTCTTGGTACCGTGAAATGTGGTGATGCTTGAGACAGTCCTTAATTTCAGTGAAAATTTGTGCTGTTGAACATCCTTGGAAAGTTGTCTGTGTATGTGGCAGAGATTTTCTGAGGAATGAGATGAGAGGCGTTGTTTGATAAGTGGACCGTGATAATGTGCCATTATGAACAGGAACATACTGATCAGGGCAGAAGGGTGTAGATTAGGGACTTGAGACAATAGATTGTGAAGCTTGTGTTTTTTCAGTCTTGAATGCTTTTGGAGTATATGCAAATTAATTTTTAATTTTATGCACTCCCTACTTCCAAAGCTGCATACCTAAGGTTGATTTAAATTTGCTATAGCTAATGTTTGTTCTGACGTATGTGATTGGAACATAGACCTTCTTACGACTTTCATATTTGCAGAAAAATGAGCCAAATAATTATGCAATTCACATCAGTTGCAATACCAAATTAATTTCTCCCACTAAGATATATAATCAGTGTTTTTGGACTAAACGTCTAGTTTTATTCAGAAAAAAACCCACATGTATTTGGTGTTTAATTAGTGCACATTGATGTGTATTTACCCTATATTGGTCTCCCATGACAAAACATCAATAGCTATGTAGTAAAATTACTCAGCAAAATTGTCAGCAAACCATTAGTCAATGTTTTCTCAGATAGAAGCATTTTTTTATTGTGGCTACAGTAATATATTATATCAGCAAAGTTTATACTTGAATTGTACAGTGTTTTTCTAGGCTTATAGAAAATTGAAGCACAAGGGAACTCAGGTGATCTGAAAATCCATTCTCTAAAGTGTTTAAGCACTATATAAATTATCTGGAACAAGCCTAGTGATACTCAGTTCACAAATTACTCCTATCTTGATCCTCCTCCAAAATAAAATGTGTGTCAAAGGTAACACACATAAGAAACTAAGGTACAAACGGTCCCTCCAGGGATGGAAAAGGTGAGGACATTGGTGAAACATGTCTAACATGATCTCACTATGCCTTGGAAGAAGGAGAAACACCAGATAAATCTCAGTCTGAAAGGGCCCCTTTGTACCCTGACACAGAAGCTGACACGTTGATCTCAACATGAGATCCACCCTGAAGACTTTTGCAGAACAGTGTCGATCAGGCATTGTACTGCAGCAGCTGAGCCAAGCAGATATTTGTCATACAGAGTCGACACTAGATGCAAAACCAACTAGACTTATAAATCTTACCAGCTGCCACTTACTTTCAAACCTAAATCTAGATCTCTGACCCTCAATTGCCTCTATATGTTTTGCCAATTCACTTCAGATAACAGTGTTTTGCTTCCCGGTGTTGCTGTTCAGGTAAAGGCTCTGTAGCCGTAGGCTGATTGCAACCAGGAGGGTAAGTAGTTACAAAAGCAGAAGGGTGAGGGTGGGAGGATCAGAGGCAAACAGAAAAAGTTCTCTCAAACAAGCAGTATAACATTAAAAAGTGGTTTCAGTTTGTTGAAATGACAAATATGATTCTAAGTGCTGTTACGATTAAGCTGCTGGGTCATTAAAAATGCGTATATCTCATATTTAGATGGGTAATTGACTGAGCAGAGGTGGTAAAGTTATACTGCACAAAGTTAAATTTGCAAAATAAAAGCAAAAACTGGAAGTGACATAAAAGCCAAAGAGCAACAATGGCATGAGGATGGTAATTTCAATGTCAAGTTTTCTGAGCCATTTGATTTTCCTTCCTACAGCTGCAAATCTGCAACAGCTTGTTTCAAATGCCTCCTTTCAGTGCCTACTGTTTAACTTACTATCCCAGTTTGCCTCCAACACAGGGTAGCCAAAGCTCTTTTTCCCAGATTTCCTAGTTCATTGGGCTCCTCTGGAGCTGCTTGATTCTGCTGAAGGATGGATTTTTTGTTCCTGATCACTTCTGCACTCGTTTCCCTCTGCTCCACAGGGAAAGCTCTCATTGGAGCCTCTTCTCAGTTCCTCTGTCCGCTGCCTTATTCCTGCCTGTCTCTTTTCTTTTTACCCTTGCAATATGGCACCAAGCTCTATTTCACATAGTCTCTGTTTCCTAGTTCTTGGAAAAACAGGTCTACCGACCACTCTCTAAATCCCCACATCTCAAAATCTTTTCTAGATCCTAATCTTTTCTTGCCTTTCAGAAGCTCTTTCACAGATACCCTTTAATCCGTCTATCACCAAATATTACCCTGTTTGTCAGACATTACAATCCAAGATCAAACCAAGACAGCATCAGATAGATGCAAATTTCCAGTTGGACAGATCCAAAATCCCAGCTCACTCTTAAGAACTGGCACATTCTGTGAAAAGCATGAAAGAGTATCTTTCCTAATGTTCTTCTGCATTCTCGCTTTGTGTCAGATCTTGCCTTATTCTGTTTCTGTAGCATAAACCAGAGAAAGGATGCGGAGAGACAACCCTTTCCTGGAAAAAAAGCAGGTGAAATTCAGGATTGACAGCATGAGGGAGTGCAAACGGTAGCATCATGTTACATTGATATGGCAAATTCTCATGGCAAATAGGAAAACCCAGTGCACTCTCAGCAACTGCAGCACTTGTGGGCCATGAGAAAGGGGTGATCTTATTTGGCAAGTAGAAGCAATATTGAAAAATTACTTATTTGGACAATAAAGAAAACTATTCAAAGATGATATAAGTAAGTATGTATGCTATTGATGAAAATAAGTCTTATTTTGACTAGATGTTTTATTTAATTGCAAATAATTAATAGTAGTGGATAATGTCCTGATGTGGACCTGCATACGCAAAATGTTAGGAGAAGTTTATACACTAAATTTGTCTAAAAATCTCATAACCTGCAGACACAGGAAGAAGAAAATTCAATGGCTGCTGCACCTTATTCTTCTAGGGCCAATGCAGGAATTGGCTTTTCACAGTTTTACTATGCCTTACGGCTTTGAAATTTAGCTAATATCCAGCTGACATAGTATAAAATGATTTAGTCATGTCTGCAGACCACTGAATGTACTTCAAGCAGAGTAGAAAACAAAACCACAAGCTAATACAGTTCTAGACTAAACTTGTTTATATTTTATTTATACTTAATAAATCTATTTATAATTTATAAGCATGCTGTTCCTGGCTGTATGCTGGATTTTGTTAAGTTATGTGGTAAAAATTTGTTTGCACACACAGAGAGGAGCACAGAGAGACAATGACAGGCTGGGGACCTCAATTAATGCCCTGCCCTGGCTGTTCCCAGGACATCCCAAGAGTCATCAGCTCATCAAAGGCCCAGCTCCACAAGCCCAGAGGAGCACAGAGGCACAAAGATAAGTGAGAACCCAAATTAAGGACAGAGAGGAAGGGACACACTGTCCTGGTCCCTCCCAAGGCTGTCCCAGGAGAGCCCCAGCCACAGTATCAGGGCATCAAGATGAGTGAATGCTTGGACTGAAGGGGGTTGCCACCCCAGGATTGGGGACACATTATGGGATGCAGGGCAAAAACATTTTGGGATTGCACAGGACTTGTTAGAGGATGTTCTTTTTCAGCAGGGAACCAAAGGTGGGGAAAGGGTGGGATTTAGGTGATTTGGGTAGGAATAAGTGTGGGAAAACAGAGGGGTGAGGGGATAAAAAGTCCCAGTCACATGTGTATGGTTAGCTGGTCAGTTTGCTTGGCTGGCCATGCCCTGTGCCTGACCAGCACAATCTGTCCTGTCTTCTTATTAAGCTCCTTTCCAACTCTCCCCTGGGTGATGGCTCTCCATTCTGTGTGTGCACAGGTGGGTACAGGGGAGTGATTGCAGCAGCTCGGGTCAGACCATGGGTTGGAGGGCCCGTGTGTCCCTGGTGCAGCAACGGGGGTGCGTGTGGTGGTGTGACTGAGTGTGTGACTGCTAACGAAGGTCATGTTGGACAAGCTGGTGAGCCTGGAAGCCAGGATGTGAGTGGGTCTCTAAGGATAACACCATGGTGCGGTTGCCTACTGGGGACCAAGGAAGTCCTGGCCAGATTTGCAGGTGTGCATGCATGAAATGGTCTGTACCAGCAACTGGACTGGGGCTGCAGCCTCCAGGGCTTTTATGCCCAGGTGCCAGCAACTAGGGAAACTGGTATCCGGAGCAGCTACTGGGCATCTGATCCCTGTGCCTGAGCACAGCTGCTGGAGGGATCCACACTGTACATATATGTGTGTATAGATAAGTACATATGTATTCGCATTAGTGGACCTCCATCCTGTTCAGGCACAGAGGGGAGCAGGATGAGGCTGTTGTGCTGCCTGTGTTCATGTGACTGCTCTGCACATCTGCCTGTGAACTATGTGGATGGCCGTGTATTTAGGTATATATGTGATGTATACGTGTGCTGTATGTGCGTGTGCCTACTGGGAATACATCTTCAGCCTCTCTGCTGGATGGATTTGGGGGCATGGCAACAGCCTCTTCTCTCTCATGCTGTTGAATTTGGACTCATGTTTTCCCCTAAGAAATGTAATTATTTCATTTATTTTATTTACTACATTTAAATCAATTCAATACATTAATTCATCAGTATTGTATTGATTTTACTTGGGAATACCTTTAGCATTAAAGATATATTTAACAAATGCCAATAAGGCTAAGCTCAAGTTTTTATCAACCTTAGAGCTGCATGCTAAGAATAAATAAATTTGTAGTTTATTATAAGTTAAACAAACAAACAAACAAATTTGTAATTTTGTAACTCATTTCTCTGTAGTAAATATAAATTTACTTGTCCTTGATTTATTCGTCAGAAATAGATTTCATTACCTATTTATTTTGAAGCGAGTGCTAGTGTGATTAACTTTATATCCTGAAAGTACTCTTAGAATACAGGGTTCACTTTTGATACTGTTTATTTCAGTAAAAAAGCAGAACATATATTGGAAGTGATCTTTGTAAAAAGGAGCTGGGTGGCATTGCTGGAGTTCAGATCACATTACTGACCAACTTGAAACAGCAAGGGCAAGGAAAAAAACCTGCAGCAGCTAATAAAAGTGAAATTATTTTAGTGGGACTTCAAAGTAGATGATACAAACAAAATGAGGTTTCTGGGGGAAAGAAGGTTTTTATATCACTAAAGGAAAAGCAAATGCAGTCTGAAAAATATCTCAAAAGATATGTTTAAAAGAGATGCCATGGACTAGTTTGTGAGGCAGCCTCCAAAAACTGATTCCAGAGAAACACTCTCTCTTGAAATATTTGAAATGTGGCTGAACAAAGCACTAAAAATCAAGACTAGGAAAACTAACCTGGGAATAGTTAGATAGTTCAAAAGAACTTTTCTCATTGACACAGGTTAAAAAAAATAATCCCAAATAAACATATTTATGCTCCTTTTTTCTTTTCCTTTGCTCTAAGTAGTTCTAGAAGAAGGAATAACAGCAGAAGATGTGGGATGAAGAGAGGTGCTGTTTTCCTGCCATAGTTACATCCCTCCAAGACAGCAACAAATTCACAGAGCTTAAACTATAAGCAAAGTACTGTCCATTAGGTGTTGGTAAAATTTCAAGGGGTTGTTTCTCCTATGAATTAAAAAACTAAAAAACCCACATGTCTTTGTAATCTATTGTAGACAGTCATTTCTCTGAACAGGTTCTTTGAACTGGCGTCTTCTGGACTGCTGTATTGTCAGTATTTGGGGTCCTGCTTTTTAACACCTCTTTTTGAAACTAGATGAATGACAGAAGTATTTAATTTCCTTTGTATAGATTTATCATTCAACACCTCAGCACATCAAATGGGAGCTTTGAGGAAGTTTTTAGGAAATCAGTGCATGTATGAGATAATTGCAATGACTACAGCAGAGATACCTACTTTGGCTCTTTTGATCAGGCAATTATATTATTCGCCCACCTCAGTGTTCCTCTTGAGCTTTGCTGTTTGCCTACTATAAAAGCCAGTTTGTCAAAGGACTAGGAGGGTGATTGGCAGGACAGTATCTCAAACTACTCACAAAGGATTACAATTGGGTTTATTCTCTCTTTACACCTATCGTTTTGGGGTCTGGCCAGGCCTATGATACAATGGAACAAGTCCAGATCTTACCTGCCTTTCTTCTGAAAAGCTGTTGAAGGAGCTGCTGTTAATTACTGAGAAATGTGCAGAGATGGGAAGATGAGTAGAGGCAGGCTGCAGTGGAAGAGATGGGTAAAAGAAAGTTTTTAATACATGTGCACTGGATGCCTGGTCATCAGTAGTGACAACCAAACAGGCTCAAAGGAAAAGTGTTTGTTCTGGGGGTGATCTCTGCAGATGAAACCATAAAAGTGAGGCTTCAAAACATCATAACATCTCAGATTAAAGACAGAAACCACACTCCATTAAAATAAGAAAGTGTAATTTCTTTCCTTCTGCTAGACGGGGGAGCCCCCTCCAGTTTTACAACGTTTTATACTGGTTTAGTAGCCGGGTTATCAGCTACTTTAGCCAACAAATAGAACTGCCATCTTCTTCATGCCACTTACCCATTAATAGAATATCAGTTAATTTTCTCAGAGAGATAAGACAATTCCTCAAACAACTCAGAAATACGAATTTTCTACTCGAATCAATTTTCAAATTCCCTTAAGTAACTGAAATCTTTTGTGAACTTTCCTAACATTAAAAAATTATATTCTGTGTTTATTTTAATTAATAAGTTATTAATACTGTACTGATAAACAAAGAACTATAAAGCTAATGTGGATCTGGGTATACCGCAGAAACCAGAAATGGACTAAATCAGGGATTTTTTTTCTCTGAGCATAATTCATGCTCCCTAATTATGCTATGTCTATTTAAAGTCGAACACATACAAAGTATAGGACAAAGTATACTTAAAAAATAGTTTTAGCTGAAAGAATTTAATATAGTTTTTGTTCTAAAAAAGCTTCCTGAATAAAATGAAGATTAATTAGCACATTAGTGAAACCTTTCCTACTTTGTAGGAGAGCTGAGAGTCCCAGTACATTAATGTGTGTAAGACACATGAAGAGAGTAGGAATTTTAAAAGCTTAAAATACAAGGTGGTGTGGGTTTTTTTTAATTTTCATTTATTACACTGCTTGAAATTACTTTTATGAAAAAATTAATTTTAAGGCCACCATTAATATTCTTTTCATCTGCGGGATATTATCCCCACTATGTACAACAATATAAGTTATATATATGAATGAGTATGTTTATAATGACCTATTTCTAGCTCGATGGATTTCCACTCATTTTCTTTAATGAATAACCTGTGTTCAATTCAATTACATTGAAAACTGCTGGTGTTTTTAATTTCAATTACCACTTCTACTTTTCATGTTATCAGGAAAGGGACAGCTATTAATTTAACCTCCTGTCTATTGAAACTGAATTAGTTCTTGGGGTTTTTTCAACACCTTTTCTTTATTGAAATAGTTCTTGATTTACATTTTTAAAAATGACTTCTGTGCAATCATATAGAAAGATGCTGTAACCATTGATGAATGATGGAATATGTTGACCAAAGGTATATCTCAGATCTGACTTATTTGATGACTTTAAGAGGGCTAAAATTTCCTCCTAAAACAGCTTGCTATTGGTTTTAGTTATTGCAGAATTAAGCCTTATAGATCAGAACATAGAAGAACATACGCAAGTCTTGTATACTTGAATACACTTGTGAGCCTTAAGAGCTAGTAACGGAGGTTAAAAAATATTTTTTCTATTCTTTGTAGAAGCTGTATGGGATGAAACACATAAAGAATAATACAAAAGGAAGGTGTTTTTTGTGAAATGGTTAGGGGTGGTTATCTCAGATAGTCTTTTGTCCCTACTCTAAAACTTTCCTCTGAATTTGCCTATTTCTGGTTACAGGTGTAAAGAATAAGCGGTTTTTAAAGGAGGACCTAGAATGCAGGAGGCATCCCCAAATGGAGTGTACTAATTACTGAGTGTAAAGGGACATCTCTCCTTTTGATCTTTCCTCCCTGATCTAAAGGACAGTAGAATTACTGCATCTAAGGCTCACAGGGGCAACACACCAGGTTTTTGCATGATCATTTCTGTCAGAGAAGCTGTAGACTCATTTTATAGCTCAGTGGCAACAGTCTGCATTCCTAGGAATATTGTGGAAGTTAGTGGATTTTATAGCATCAGTCTCCATTGACATCCATTGGTGGAATACATGTAAAAACTCCTTTCTAGCCTTGTCTCATCAGGTAAAACACAAAACTTCTTGCTTCTATTTAGCCACCTGTAGAAGAGTTACAACAATGCTTCCCAATGGCACAGCAAAGATGTACAAGATTTTGAGCCTTCTACTGGAAGATACTCTAATGAACAAAAGCCTCTTTGCACCCCCTACTTGCTATGGCAGTTTCAGAGGTAAACAAGCAGAAATAAAGGAACTGGCTCACATCCAGCATGTGTGGCTTCACACAGTAAATAACAATCAACACTTAGGCTGCTTCCACGATGCAGCGGGCGAGATGCCAGAAATGCTTTTAATCAGAACTGTTCTTTGTTTAGCAAGGTCCACTAACTAGTGTAATTTTTAGCTTCCTATTATTAGGACTGACAGTAAAACAACAACAAACAACATGAGTAAAGATTTGAACGTAAAAGCTCACCCAAAGCTTGAGACACCAAACTTTATGGATCAGTCCCTGGCATCTGAAAGGTGCTTACTGTTTCTGCCCTTATAGGAGGGCATTTTACAATCCTCACTTCACAAATAAGCAGAAGCTGTAATTAAACTAAATGTAGCAGAACCCATACTTCAGATATTGAGCACTGCAGTTTGGTGTAAATACTTTGGCAAAGACAAGGTACTCAGCCTCTCGGGAGAAGCTGTATTTAGGTGAGCACTGCTTCTGTGACTTACCTTTCACACATTCCCGTGTGAGTACTTTTGATCAAGTCCCTTCAAATCAACTGAAATCCTAGGTGAGAGGAGGAAGAGCTCCTTGCTGGCAAGCGCTGCTCACTCAGGTGCACTCTCTTAGACTTGCTCAAGTGATTCACTTGAGCAGAATGAAGGGCATCACCAGTCACTAATAGCAATATTTGAGTATAGGTCAATTCCCTACTTTAAAACCATGGAGGCCTTTATTTTGTTTTTCTTACATGAGGGAGTTAGAATTTAGAAGCTCAGTTGGTGCTTTTGTTTTCCCTAGAAGCTCCTTGTACCCTTAAAGAGCAGAAGATTCACTGAGGAGGAGACTGTACTAACAACATTCTGCTAAAGGTTAGCAGACTTGCACCATCATGATTACCAATATTTTATAGCCATATCTGAAAATGAGAAAGCCTGAATTTAGTACAAAGTATTTATGAAGCAACTTCAGTGTGTCAGGGGTGAAAAAACCAACTATATTCTGTCTAAAATGCTGATCTGATTTTTTTTGTTTGTCAGTCAACTGTTGATGCTAAGCACTGACAGCAAAACAAATTTTCATTTGGATCGTGAAGTAAGAACCCTGTGAATTTTGCATTCCTGGGACACATGTCTGTATGAAAGTCACTCAGCCTGGAAGTGTGTTATTTCGATATTTTTCATAGTGGTGGTTCTTTGTTTCTTTCAAAGATGTGCAAAAGTAAAGGCAGATAGATCGATATTTGGTTAGTGCTAACTATGATGAAAAGCACTGAGGAATTTCAGCTCCTACAGAATCCTGTCAGCTCACAGAAATGGCAAAGAGCATGAAACTAAATGGGGAGCAGGTTAGAAACTGGAAATCAAACATTGTACTCATTATTTATATTTTATATGGTAATATATTTATCCTTTAACAAGGGGTTTTGCTTTCTCCACTACTAACAACACCTTCTCCCAGGAGAAGGGCCCAAGCATTGCAAACATAAGAACAAAAGTGCTTATTTGCATAAATATTTATGAAACTCAGCCTGACATTGGCATAAATAGGACCTGATTCACCAAGTAGAGTGGTGAAAATCAGAAGCAATTGAGGCAATGATGTACATGAAGCTTCTGTGAGTGAGAGAGAGATGCAGTCCATAGGAGGAGATG